>NC_059453.1:4237500-4302500 GCF_905237065.1 Salmo salar
GTACGGTAGTAGGTGCCAGCCAGTACGGTAGTAGGTGCCAGCCAGTACGGTAGTAGGTACCAGTACGGTAGTAGGTGCCAGCCAGTACGGTAGTAGGTACCAGTACGGTAGTAGGTGCCAGTACGGTAGTAGGTGCCAGCCAGTACGGTAGTAGGTGCCAGTACGGTAGTAGGTGCCAGTACGGTAGTAGGTGCCAGCCAGTACGGTAGTAGGTGCCAGTACGGTAGTAGGTGCCAGTACGGTAGTAGGTGCCAGTACGGTAGTAGGTGCCAGTACGGTAGTAGGTGCCAGCCAGTACGGTAGTAGGTGCCAGTATGGTAGTAGGTGCCAGCCAGTACGGTAGTAGGTGCCAGTACGGTAGTAGGTGCCAGTACGGTAGTAGGTGCCAGCCAGTACGGTAGTAGGTGCCAGCCAGTACGGTAGTAGGTGCCAGTACGGTAGTAGGTGCCAGCCAGTACGGTAGTAGGTGCCAGTACGGTAGTAGGTGCCAGCCAGTACGGTAGTAGGTGCCAGTATGGTAGTAGGTGCCAGCCAGTACGGTAGTAGGTGCCAGTACGGTAGTAGGTGCCAGTACGGTAGTAGGTGCCAGCCAGTACGGTAGTAGGTGCCAGCCAGTACGGTAGTAGGTGCCAGCCAGTACGGTAGTAGGTGCCAGTACAGTAGTAGGTGCCAGTACGGTAGTAGGTGCCAGTACGGTAGTAGGTACCAGTACGGTAGTAGGTGCCAGTACGGTAGTAGGTGCCAGTACGGTAGTAGGTACCAGTACGGTAGTAGGTGCCAGGCGCACCGGTTTGTATCAAGAACTGCAACGCTGCTGGGTTTTTCACACTCAACAGTTTCCCCGTGTGTATCAAGAATGGTCCACCATCCAAAGGACATCCAGCCAACTTGACACATCCCTGTGGAACGCTTTCGACACCTTGTAGAGTCCATGACCCAAAGAATTGAGGCTGTTCTGAGGGCCAAACGGGGTGAAACTCAATATTTTGAGTTTTTGTAAACTCAGTGTATGTATGTATCTCCAGTCAGTTCTATGGCTGGTACAGGGTATTACCATAGAGCTGCTGTATGTCTCTCCAGTTCTATGGCTGGTACAGGGTATTACCATAGAGCTGCTGTATGTCTCTCCAGTTCTATGGCTGTTACAGGGTATTACCATAGAGCTGCTGTATGTCTCTCCAGTTCTATGGCTGGTACAGGGTATTACCATAGAGCTGCTGTATGTCTCTCCAGTTCTATGGCTGGTACAGGGTATTACCATAGAGCTGCTGTATGTCTCTCCAGTTCTATGGCTGTTACAGGGTATTACCATAGAGCTGCTGTATGTCTCTCCAGTTCTATGGCTGTTACAGGGTATTACCATAGAGCTGCTGTATGTCTCTCCAGTTCTATGGCTGGTACAGGGTATTACCATAGAGCTGCTGTATGTCTATCCAGTTCTATGGCTGTTACAGGTTATTACCATAGAGCTGCTGTATGTCTCTCCAGTCAGTTCTATGGCTGGTACAGGGTATTACCATAGAGCTGCTGTATGTCTCTCCAGTTCTATGGCTGTTACAGGGTATTACCATAGAGCTGCTGTATGTCTCTCCAGTCAGTTCTATGGCTGGTACAGGGTATTACCATAGAGCTGCTGTATGTCTCTCCAGTCAGTTCTATGGCTGGTACAGGGTATTACCATAGAGCTGCTGTATGTCTCTCTAGTCAGTTCTATGGCTGGTACAGGGTATTACCATAGAGCTGCTGTATGTCTCTCCAGTCAGTTCTATGGCTGTTACAGGGTATTACCATAGAGCTGCTGTATGTCTCTCCAGTCAGTTCTATGGCTGTTACAGGGTATTACCATAGAGCTGCTGTATGTCTCTCCAGTCAGTTCTATGGCTGTTACAGGGTATTACCATAGAGCTGCTGTATGTCTCTCCAGTTCTATGGCTGTTACAGGGTATTACCATAGAGCTGCTGTATGTCTCTCCAGTTCTATGGCTGTTACAGGGTATTACCATAGAGCTGCTGTATGTCTCTCCAGTTCTATGGCTGTTACAGGGTATTACCATAGAGCTGCTGTATGTCTCTCCAGTTCTATGGCTGTTACAGGGTATTACCATAGAGCTGCTGTATGTCTCTCCAGTCAGTTCTATGGCTGGTACAGGGTATTACCATAGAGCTGCTGTATGTCTCTCCAGTCAGTTCTATGGCTGTTACAGGGTATTACCATAGAGCTGCTGTATGTCTCTCCAGTCAGTTCTATGGCTGGTACAGGGTATTACCATAGAGCTGCTGTATGTCTCTCCAGTCAGTTCTATGGCTGGTACAGGGTATTACCATAGAGCTGCTGTATGTCTATCCAGTTCTATGGCTGTTACAGGTTATTACCATAGAGCTGCTGTATGTCTCTCCAGTCAGTTCTATGGCTGTTACAGGGTATTACCATAGAGCTGCTGTACGTCTCTCCAGTTCTATGGCTGTTACAGGGTATTACCATAGAGCTGCTGTATGTCTCTCCAGTTCTATGGCTGTTACAGTTCTATGGCTGTATTCCACTAGGTGTCACTGTCTTACAGGGTTGGTGTACGTATCCCATACAGCAGCTACTGTTACTGGGAGACATATGTATTCTGCTATAAACACTGGGGTGAACACACAACACACACACAGCAGTATGTAGTCTCACAGCAACACACACACAACACACACACACACACACACACACAACAGTATGTAGTCTCACAACAACACACACACAGCAGTATGTAGTCTCACAGCAACACACACACACACACACACAACAGTATGTAGTCTCACAGCAACACGCACACAGCAGTATGTAGTCTCACAGCAACACACACACACACACAGCAATATGTAGTCTTACAGCAACACACACACACACAGCAATATGTCCAGTCTCACAGCCACACACACACACACACACACACACACACACACACACACACACACACACACACACACACACACACACACACACACACACACACACACACACACACACACACACACACACACACACACACACACACAGTGCTACGTACGGTCACATTTCATGCCCTGGTGTATCAACCCGTAAAGTAGAGATCCACAGTGGTCACAGAATGTAGGGCTGGAGTAGGTATGGACCTTAAACTTGTGTTTACTCCTCGGGTCCTGGAGAGAGAGAGACAGAGAGATGGTGGAGGGATGGATACCATCAAAAGGAACATCAAATTCAACATACCAATTAGGATCTCGTTAAAAATACTTCAATACATTTATAGAACCCATTGCCCTTTATGGTTGTGAGGTCTGGGGCCCACTCACCGACCAAGAATTCACTAAATGGGATAAACACCAAATTGAGACTCTGCATGCAGAATTTTGCAAAAATATATTTTTTATTTTATTTATTTAACTAGACAAAAATATCCTCTGAATTAGGCCGATACCCGCTAATTATCAAAATTGTTTATTTCACTTTTGTTTATCCATTTCACTTGCTTTGGCAATGTAAAATTGTGTTTCCCATGCCAATAAAGCCCCTTGAATTGAATTACATTTAATTGAGAGAGGGAGTGAGGGAATGAGGGAGGGAGGTTCTGTAGCCACAATATGACCATAACAAAAACAAGGTCAGACCACAATATGACTGTTATCCAACATAACTCCCATGGAACTCATAGTGTGACTGTTACCCCTGGAACTCATAATGTGACTGTTACCCCTGGAACTCATAATGTGACTGTTACCCCTGGAACTCATAATGTGACTGTTACCCCTGGAACTCATAATGTGACTGTTACCCCTGGAACTCATAATGTGACTGTTACCCCTGGAACTAATAGTGTGACTGTTACCCCTGGAACTCATAGTGTGACTGTTACCCCTGGAACTCATAGTGTGACTGTTACCCCTGGAACTCATAGTGTGACTGTTACCCCTGGAACTCATAGTGTGACTGTTACCCCTGGAACTCATAGTGTGACTGGGAACAAGATTATATGGAGGGAGAAGCAGAAACCAGAGAGAAGGGAAAAGGAAAAAGACAGAAAGGAATACATGGAGACAGAGAGAGGGAGAGAGAAAGAGACAGATGAGAGAGGGAGAGAGACAGATGAGAGAGGGAGTGAGACTGATGAGAGAGGGAGAGAGACAGATGAGAGAGAGAGAAAGAGATGAGAGAGCGAGAGAGAGAGAGAGAGAGAGAGAGAGAGAGAGATAAGAGAGAGACAGATGAGAGAGGGAGAGACAGATGAGAGAGGGAGAGAGAGCGAGAGACCCTTTGTGTGGGTCACTCACAATACAGTTGAAGTCGGAAGTTTATATACACCTTTGCTAAATACATTTAAACTCAGTTTTTCACAATTCCTAAAATTGAATCCTAGTAAAAATTCCCTGTTTTAGGTCAGTTAGGATCACCACTTTATTTTAATGTGAAATGTCAGAATAATAGTAGAGAGAATGATTTATTTCAGCTTTTATTTCTTTCTGTCACGCCCTGACCTTAGAGAGCCTTTTTATTCTCTATTTTGGTTAGGTCAGGGTGTGACTAGGGTGGGTACTCTAGTTTTTTGTATTTCTATGTTGGCCTGGTATGGTTCCCAATCAGAGGCAGCTGTCTATCGTTGTCCCTGATTGGGGATCATATTTAGGCAGCCTTTTCCCACCTGTTTGTGGGATCTTGTTTTTCTGTATTGTTGCTGTTGAGCCCTTCAAGGCTGTACGTTTCGTTGGTTTCTCTTTCTTGTTTTGTTGCTGGTTATCATTAATAAATATGATTAACCTATCCCACGCTGCATCTTGGTCCGACCATTCTTACCACGGCGATCGTTACAGAAGATCCCACCACCCACGGACCAAGCAGCATGCCCAGAAGGAGCAGGGATCCTGGGCCTGGGAGGAAAGCCAGGAGTGGAGGACATCCTGGACGTGGGACGAAATCATGGCAGGAGACAGAAGCCTGCCATGGAAGCAGGCCGAGGCAGCGAGGGAACAACAACAACGATGACACCGGGGTTCGCGGCCACGAAGGAAGCCCGAGAGGCAGCCTCCCCCAAAAAATGGGGGGGGCACACGGGGTGGTCGGCGGAGCCGAGGTGTGAACCAGAGCCAGTCTGGGAGAGGAAGGTGAACTTGGAGGGGAGTGAAGGGAGTTAATCAGAGACAGTTAAGGAGTTGATGGGGAAATTGGAGGAGAGAGTTATGAGAGAGCTGTTGTGTTGGTGCATGAGGCACATTCACCCTAGGAGCGTGTCCTCAGTTTAATGCCACCTGAGTCAGCTCTCCGTACTCGTCCTGAGGAGCGTGCTAGCCGTCTGGTGAAGACTGTGCCGGCCCCACGCACCAGGTCTCCAGTACGCCTCCCCAACCCAGCACGTCCTGTGCCAGCTCTCCGCACTCGCTTTGAGGAGCGTGTCATCGTTCCGGTACAATGTGTGCCGGTTCTACGCACCGTGTCTCCAGTGTGCCTCCACAGCCCGGTGCGTCCTGTGCCAGCTCCCAGCACTTGCCGCGCGAAGGTTGTCATCTGTCCAGGACACGTTGTGCCAGCTCTACGCTCCAGACCCCCAGTGCGCCTCCACAGCCCGGTACGTCCTGGATCACCACTTTATTTTAATGTGAAATGTCAGAATAATAGTAGAGAGAATGATTTATTTCAGCTTTTATTTCTTTCTGTCACGCCCTGACCTTAGAGAGCCTTTTTATTCTCTATTTTGGTTAGGTCAGGTTGTGACTAGGGTGGGTACTCTAGTTTTTTGTATTTCTATGTTGGCCTGGTATGGTTCCCAATCAGAGGCAGCTGTCTATCGTTGTCCCTGATTGGGGATCATATTTAGGCAGCCTTTTCCCACCTGTTGTTTGTGGGATCTTGTTTTTGTTGTATTGTTGCTGTTGAGCCCTACAGGGCTGTAGGGAAACGTTTACATACAGTAGTATGATTTGATATGTTTTCTTATTTTTCTTAAAATTTTTATCCTGTTTTAGCATATAAAAAATGCTTGGAAAGATCAGAGGTTGGACCTAAGCAAGTGTTTAAATACTTCCCTACACATATAGAATATTTTTGGTTTCTCTTTCTTGTTTTGTTGCTGGTTATCATTAATAAATATGATTAACCTATCCCACGCTGCATTGCATCTTGGTCCAACCATCATTACAACGACGATTGTTACACTTTCATCACATTCCCAGTGAGTCAGAAGTTTACATTCACTCAATTAGTATTTGGTAGCATTGCCTTTAAATTGTTTAACTTGGGTCAAACGTTTCGGGTAGCCTTCCACAAGCTTCCCACAATAATTTTGGTGAATTTTGGCCCATTCCTCCTGACAGAGCTGGTGTAACTGAGTCAGGTTTGTAGGCCTCCTTGCTCGCACATGCTTTTTCAGTTCTGCCCACACATTTTCTATGGGATTGAGGTCAGGGCTTTGTGATGGCCACTCCAATACCTTGACTTTGTTGTCCTTAAGCCATTTTGCCACAACTTTGGAAGTATGCTTGGGGTCATTGTCCATTTGGAAGACCCATTTGCAACCAAGCTTTAACTTCCTGAGATGTTGCTTCAATATATCCACATACTTTTCCTGCCTCATGACGCCATCTATTTTGTGAAGTGCACCAGTCCCTCCAGCAGCAAAGCACCCCCACAACATGATGCTGCCGCCACCATGCTTCACAGTTGGGATGGTGTTCTTCGGCTTGCAAGCCTGATGCAAGCCCTTTTCCTCCAAACATAACGATGGTCATTATGGCCAAACAGTTTGATTTTTGTTTCATCAGACCAGAGGATATTTTTACAAAAAGCACGATCTTTGTCCCCATGTGCAGTTGCAAACCATAGTCTGGCTTTTTTATGGCGGTTTAGGAGCAGTGGCTTCTTCCTTGCTGAGCGGCCTTTCAGGTTATGTCGATATAGGACTCGTTTTACTGTGGATATAGATACTTTTGTACCTGTTGCCTCCAGCATCTTCACAAGGTCCTTTGCTGTTGTTCTGGGATTGATTTGCACTTTTCGCACCAAAGTACGTTCATCTCTAGGAGACAGAACGTGTCTCCTTCCTGAGCGTTACGACGGCTGCGTGGTCCCATGGTGTTTATACTTGCGTACTATTGTTTGTACAGATGAACGTGGTACCTTCAAGTGTTTGGAAATTGCTCCCAAGGATGAACCAGACTTGTGGAGGTCTACAATTTTTTTTCTGAGGTCTTGGCTGATTTCTTTAGATTTTCCCATGATGTCAAGCAAAGAGGCACTGAGTTTGAAGGTAGGCCTTGAAATACATCCACAGGTACACCTCCTATTGACTCAAATTATGTCAATTAGCTTATCAGAAGCTTCTAAAGCCATGACATCATTTTATGGAATTTTCCAAGCTGTTTAAAGGCACAGTCAACCTAGTGTATGTAAACTTCCGACTTCAACTGTATGTGTTGAGGGAGGTGTGTTATTAGTTGATTAACCTAGCGGTG
The DNA here is from genome assembly GCF_905237065.1 of Salmo salar. Lineage (NCBI taxonomy): Eukaryota > Metazoa > Chordata > Actinopteri > Salmoniformes > Salmonidae > Salmo > Salmo salar. Next base: position 4,244,962 of record NC_059453.1, read on the forward strand.
CCACGTTGTACATTCCATTATCTCTCATGCTTTATGAGGTCAACAGGGGAGAGGGCAATGGTCAACACTGCTTTACCACAGACAGACACAGACAGACAGACACAGACAGACAGACACAGACAGACACAGACAGACAGACACAGACAGACAGACAGACACAGACAGACAGACAGACAGATGGACAGAGAGACACAGAGAGAGAGACTGACCCTCTCCTGTTCTTTTAGACAAACCCATGAAACAAGAGCAGCCAGAAGAACAGGTCAGTGCTGACCTTGTCTTTATTAACGTCAGGCTCATTTAACAGCCATTTAATCAGTGGCTACATAATCAATATTTAACAAACACACAAACCCGCTCCAGGCGCCTGTCTTATCCCTGTGATTTTTCCCTGGGGGGACATTGGAGAAAGGTGGGAATACTGTTGGAACGCTGTTGGGAACGTGGTGGGAATACTGTTGGAACGCTGTTGGGAACGTGGTGGGAATACTACGGGAGGGTTGTGTGTTATCGGGGGAAGGTTTTCCTGCTGGGAACGATTAGAGAATGGAACTGTCTGACAGAGAGGGAGGAATGGAGATATGGAGGGAGGAATGGAGATATGGAGAGAGGGAGGGAGGAATGGAGATATGGAGAGAGGGAGGGAGCAATGGAGATATGGAGGGAGGAATGGAGATATGGAGAGAGGGAGGGAGCAATGGAGATATGGAGAGAGGGAGGGAGGAATGGAGATATGGGGAGAGGGAGGGAGGAATGGAGATATGGAGAGAGGGAGGGAGGAATGGAGATATGGAGAGAGGGAGGGAGGAATGGAGATATGGAGAGAGGGAGGGAGGAATGGAGATATGGAGAGAGGGAGGGAGGAATGGAGATATGGAGAGAGGGAGGGAGGAATGGAGATATGGAGAGAGGGAGGGAGGAATGGAGATATGGAGATATGGAGGGAGGAATGGAGATATGGAGATATGGAGGGAGGAATGGAGATATGGAGATATGGAGGGAGGAATGGAGATATGGAGGAGATATATGGAGGGAGGAATGGAGATATGGAGGGAGGAATGGAGATATGGAGAGAGGGAGGGAGGAATGGAGATATGGAGAGAGGGAGGGAGGAATGGAGATATGGAGAGAGGGGAGGGAGGAATGGAGAGAGGGAGGGAGCAATGGAGATATGGAGAGAGGGAGGGAGGAATGGAGAGAAGGAGGGAGGAATGGAGATATGGAGAGAGGGAGGGAGGAATGGAGATATGGAGAGAGGGAGGGAGGAATGGAGATATGGAGAGAGGGAGGGAGGAATGGAGATATGGAGGGAGGGAGGGAGGAATGGAGATATGGAGATATGGAGGGAGGAATGGAGATATGGAGGGAGGAATGGAGATATGGAGAGAGGGAGGGAGGAATGGAGATATGGAGAGAGGGAGGGAGGAATGGAGATATGGAGAGAGGGAGGGAGGAATGGAGATATGGAGAGAGGGAGGGAGGAATGGAGATATGGAGAGAGGGAGGGAGCAATGGAGATATGGAGAGAGGGAGGGAGGAATGGAGATATGGAGGGAGGGAGGAATGGAGAGAAGGAGGGAGGAATGGAGATATGGAGAGAGGGAGGGAGGAATGGAGATATGGAGAGAGGGAGGGAGGAATGGAGATATGGAGGGAGGGAGGAATGGAGAAACTGACTGACATCTAGGGTTAAATAAGTTACTGTGATACGAACAGTCCAGACAGGGAGGGAGGAGACAGAGAGGGAGGAAGGGAGATATGAAGAGAGGAAGGATATGAGTTGATATCAGTGATGAATCACCATTACGAGGAGAACAGGATGACAGAAACACAGAGAGAAGAAGAGAGAGAGTTAGTACTTACGTCTGATGCGTTCTTGTCGGCCCCCGGACAGGAGAAGGTGACGAACTCATGACAGCGTTTATGAACCACGAAACAACACACTGGGGGGGGAGAGAGAAAGTGTCAGGACAAACATCCTATAATATTTCACATTACTACGGTAACCAAAGACTGTAGATCACATCACCTAGACACAGCTACACATCACCTAGACACAGCTACACATCACCTAGACACAGCTACACATCACCTAGACACAGCTACACATCACCTAGACACAGCTACACATCACCTAGACACATCTACACATCACCTAGACACATCTACACATCACCTAGACACATCTACACATCACCTAGACACAGCTGCACATCACCTAGGCACAGCCACACATCTACACATCACCTAGACACAGCTACACATCAACACATCACCTAGACACAGCTACACATCACCTAGACACAGCTGCACATCACCTAGACACAGCTGCACATCACCTAGACACAGCTGCACATCACCTAGACACAGCCACACATCTACACATCACCTAGACACAGCTACACATCACCTAGACACAGCTGCACATCACCTAGACACAGCCACACATCTACACATCAACTAGACACAGCTGCACATCACAACAAGGTATCACAGAGGTGTCTGTCTGTGTGTGTGTGTGTGTGTGTGTGTGTGTGTGTGTGTGTGTGTGTGTGTGTGTGTGTGTGTGTGTGTGTGTGTGTGTGTGGTCAGACAGGTTGACATTATTTATTATTCAGACTCATTAACTATGCAGGAAGCTCCTGGCAACTGGTGGGGCCTACCCAGGGTTCCTAGCGGCACGGAGAGAGCCCAACAGGGCCTGCAGGGTGCGTGTGTGTGTCATCATGTAGATCAACATAATGTTATTCTACTGCACTATACTGACGTTCAGTCCTCCTCCTCTAACATGGACCTGGTTTAACCTTCTTCCTGGATTCTCTATTCATCCTGCATTACATCCCAGGCTTTTCCTTCTAGCGTTTACACAGTCTCTTCTATAGTCCTATATAATGAACATTCTACTGTGTATACAGTCTCTTCTATAGTCCTATATAATGAACATTCTACTGTGTATACAGTCTCTTCTATAGTCCTATATAATGAACATTCTACTGTGTATACAGTCTCTTCTATAGTCCTATATAATGAACAGTCTACTGTGTATACAGTCTCTTCTATAGGTCTCTATAATGAACATTCTACTGTGTATATACAGTCTCTTCTATAGTCCTATATAATGAACATTCTACTGTATATACAGTCTCTTCTATAGGTCTCTATAATGAACATTCTACTGTGTATACAGTCTCTTCTATAGTCCTATATAATGAACATTCTACTGTGTATACAGTCTCTTCTATAGGTCTCTATAATTAACATTCTACTGTATATACAGTCTCTTCTATGGGTCTCTATAATGAACATTCTACTGTATATACAGTCTCTTCTATGGGTCTCTATAATGAACATTCTACTGTATATACAGTCTCTTCTATAGGTCTCTATAATGAACATTCTACTGTATATACAGTCTCTTCTATGGGTCTCTATAATGAACATTCTACTGTATATACAGTCTCTTCTATAGGTCTCTATAATGAACATTCTACTGTGTATACAGTCTCTTCTATAGGTCTCTATAATGAACATTCTACTGTATATACAGTCTCTTCTACAGTCCTATATAATGAACATTCTACTGTGTATACAGTCTCTTCTATAGGTCTCTATAATGAACATTCTACTGTGTATACAGTCTCTTCTATAGTCCTATATAATGAACATTCTACTGTGTATACAGTCTCTTCTATAGGTCTCTATAATGAACATTCTACTGTGTATAGAGTCTCTTCTATAGGTCTCTATAATGAACATTCTACTGTATATACAGTCTCTTCTATAGTCCTATATAATGAACATTCTACTGTATATACAGTCTCTTCTATAGTCCTATATAATGAACATTCTACTGTGTATACAGTCTCTTCTATAGGTCTCTATAATGAACATTCTACTGTGCATATACAGTCACTTATTTAGGTCTCTATAATGAACATCCTACTGTATATACAGTCTCTTCTATGGATCTCTATAATGAACATCCTACTGTGTATACAGTCACTTCTATAGGTCTCTAAAATGAACATTCTACTGTGTATACAGTCTCTTCTATAGTCCTATATAATGAACATTCTACTGTGTATACAGTCTCTTCTATAGTCCTATATAATGAACATTCTACTGTGTATACAGTCTCTTCTATAGTCCTATATAATGAACATTCTACTGTGTATACAGTCTCTTCTATAGGTCTCTATAATGAACATTCTACTGTGTATATACAGTCTCTTCTATAGTCCTATATAATGAACATTCTACTGTATATACAGTCTCTTCTATAGGTCTCTATAATGAACATTCTACTGTGTATACAGTCTCTTCTATAGTCCTATATAATGAACATTCTACTGTGTATACAGTCTTCTATAGGTCTCTATAATTAACATTCTACTGTATATACAGTCTCTTCTATGGGTCTCTATAATGAACATTCTACTGTATATACAGTCTCTTCTATGGGTCTCTATAATGAACATTCTACTGTATATACAGTATCTTTTATAGGTCTCTATAATGAACATTCTACTGTATATACAGTCTCTTCTATGGGTCTCTATAATGAACATTCTACTGTATATACAGTCTCTTCTATAGGTCTCTATAATGAACATTCTACTGTGTATACAGTCTCTTCTATAGGTCTCTATAATGAACATTCTACTGTATATACAGTCTCTTCTACAGGCCTATATAATGAACATTCTACTGTGTATACAGTCTCTTCTATAGGTCTCTATAATGAACATTCTACTGTGTATACAGTCTCTTCTATAGTCCTATATAATGAACATTCTACTGTGTATACAGTCTCTTCTATAGGTCTCTATAATGAACATTCTACTGTGTATAGAGTCTCTTCTATAGGTCTCTATAATGAACATTCTACTGTATATACAGTCTCTTCTATAGTCCTATATAATGAACATTCTACTGTATATACAGTCTCTTCTATAGTCCTATATAATGAACATTCTACTGTGTATACAGTCTATTCTATAGGTCTCTATAATGAACATTCTACTGTGTATACAGTCTTCTATAGGTCTCTATAATGAACATTCTACTGTGTATACAGTCTCTTCTATAGTCCTATATAATGAACATTCTACTGTGTATACAGTCTCTTCTATAGGTCTCTATAATGAACATTCCACTGTGTATACAGTCTCTTCTATAGTCCTATATAATGAACATTCTACTGTGTATACAGTCTCTTCAATAGTCCTCTATAATGAACATTCTACTGTGTATAGAGTCTCTTCTATAGGTCTCTATAATGAACATTCTACTGTATATACAGTCTCTTCTATAGTCCTATATAATGAACATTCTACTGTATATACAGTCTCTTCTATAGTCCTATATAATGAACATTCTACTGTGTATACAGTCTCTTCTATAGGTCTCTATAATGAACATTCTACTGTGTATATACAGTCTCTTCTATAGGTCTCTATAATGAACATTCTACTGTGTATATACAGTCTCTTCTATAGTCCTATATAATGAACATTCTACTGTGTATACAGTCTCTTCTATAGGTCTCTATAATGAACATTCTACTGTGTATACAGTCTCTTCTATAGTCCTATATAATGAACATTCTACTGTGTATACAGTCTTCTATAGGTCTCTATAATGAACATTCTACTGTATATACAGTCTCTTCTATAGTCCTATATAATGAACATTCTACTGTATATACAGTCTCTTCTATAGTCCTATATAATGAACATTCTACTGTGTATAAAGTCTCTTCTATAGGTCTCTATAATGAACATTCTACTGTGTATATACAGTCTCTTCTATAGGTCTCTATAATGAACATTCTACTGTGTATATACAGTCTCTTCTATAGTCCTATATAATGAACATTCTACTGTGTATACAGTCTCTTCTATAGGTCTCTATAATGAACATTCTACTGTGTATACAGTCTATTCTATAGTCCTATATAATGAACATTCTACTGTGTATACAGTCTTCTATAGGTCTCTATAATGAACATTCTACTGTGTATACAGTCTCTTCTATAGTCCTATATAATGAACATTCTACTGTGTATACAGTCTCTTCTATAGGTCTCTATAATGAACATTCCACTGTGTATACAGTCTCTTCTATAGTCCTATATAATGAACATTCTACTGTGTATACAGTCTCTTCAATAGTCCTCTATAATGAACATTCTACTGTGTATAGAGTCTCTTCTATAGGTCTCTATAATGAACATTCTACTGTATATACAGTCTCTTCTATAGTCCTATATAATGAACATTCTACTGTATATACAGTCTCTTCTATAGTCCTATATAATGAACATTCTACTGTGTATACAGTCTCTTCTATAGGTCTCTATAATGAACATTCTACTGTGTATATACAGTCTCTTCTATAGGTCTCTATAATGAACATTCTACTGTGTATATACAGTCTCTTCTATAGTCCTATATAATGAACATTCTACTGTGTATACAGTCTCTTCTATAGGTCTCTATAATGAACATTCTACTGTGTATACAGTCTCTTCTATAGTCCTATATAATGAACATTCTACTGTGTATACAGTCTTCTATAGGTCTCTATAATGAACATTCTACTGTGTATACAGTCTCTTCTATAGTCCTATATAATGAACATTCTACTGTGTATACAGTCTCTTCTATAGTCCTATATAATGAACATTCTACTGTGTATACAGTCTCTTCTATAGTCCTATATAATGAACATTCTACTGTATATACAGTCTCTTCTATAGGTCTCTATAATAAACATTCTACTGTGTATACAGTCACTTCTATAATGAACATTCTACTCTGTATACAGTCTCTTCTATAGGTCTCTATAATGAACATTCTACTGTATATACAGTCTCTTCTATAGGTCTCTATAATGAACATTCTACTGTATATACAGTCTCTTCTATAGGTCTCTATAATGAACATTCTACTGTATATACAGTCTCTTCTATAGTCCTATATAATGAACATTCTACTGTATATACAGTCTCTTCTATAGTCCTATATAATGAACATTCTACTGTGTATACAGTCTCTTCTATAGGTCTCTATAATGAACATTCTACTGTGTATATACAGTCTCTTCTATAGTCCTATATAATGAACATTCTACTGTGTATACAGTCTCTTCTATAGTCCTATATAATGAACATTCTACTGTGTATACAGTCTCTTCTATAGGTCTCTATAATGAACATTCTACTGTATACACAGTCTCTTCTATAGGTCTCTATAATGAACATTCTACTGTGTATACAGTCTCTTCTATAGGTCTCTATAATGAACATTCTACTGTGTATACAGTCTCTTCTATATTCCTATATAATGAACATTCTACTGTGTATACAGTCTCTTCTATAGGTCTCTATAATGAACATTCTACTGTGTATACAGTCTCTTATAGGTATCTATAATGAACATCCTACTGTATATACAGTCTCTTCTATAGGTCTCTATAATGAACATCCTACTGTATATACAGTCTCTTCTATAGGTCTCTATAATGAACATTCTACTGTATATACAGTCTCTTCTATAGTCCTATATAATGAACATTCTACTGTATATACAGTCTCTTCTATAGTCCTATATAATGAACATTCTACTGTGTATACAGTCTCTTCTATAGTCCTATATAATGAACATTCTACTGTGTATACAGTCTGTTCTATAGGTCTCTATAATGAACATTCTACTGTGTATACAGTCTCTTCTATAGGTCTCTATAATGAACATTCTACTGTGTATATACAGTCTCTTCTATAGTCCTATATAATGAACATTCTACTGTGTATACAGTCTCTTCTATAGTCCTATATAATGAACATTCTACTGTGTATACAGTCTCTTCTATAGGTCTCTATAATGAACATTCTACTGTGTATACAGTCTCTTCTATAGGTCTCTATAATGAACATTCTACTGTGTATACAGTCTCTTCTATATTCCTATATAATGAACATTCTACTGTGTATACAGTCTCTTCTATAGGTCTCTATAATGAACATTCTACTGTGTATACAGTCTCTTATAGGTCTCTATAATGAACATCCTACTGTATATACAGTCTCTTCTATAGGTCTCTATAATGAACATCCTACTGTATATACAGTCTCTTCTATAGGTCTCTATAATGAACATTCTACTGTATATACAGTCTCTTCTATAGTCCTATATAATGAACATTCTACTGTATATACAGTGTCTTCTATAGTCCTATATAATGAACATTCTACTGTATATACAGTGTCTTCTATAGTCCTATATAATGAACATTCTACTGTGTATACAGTCACTTCTATAGGTCTCTATAATGAACATCCTACTGTATATACAGTCTCTTCTATAGGTCTCTATAATGAACATTCTACTGTATATACAGTCTCTTCTATAGGTCTCTATAATGAACATTCTACTGTGTATACAGTCTCTTCTATAGGTCTCTATAATGAACATTCTACTGTGTATACAGTCTCTTCTATAGGTCTCTATAAAGAACATTCTACTGTGTATACAGTCACTTCTATAGGTCTCTATAATGAACATCCTACTGTATATACAGTCTCTTCTATAGGTCTCTATAATGAACATTCTACTGTATATACAGTCTCTTCTATAGGTCTCTATAATGAACATTCTACTGTATATACAGTCTCTTCTATAGTCCTATATAATGAACATTCTACTGTATATACAGTCTCTTCTATAGTCCTATATAATGAACATTCTACTGTGTATACAGTCTCTTCTATAGGTCTCTATAATGAACATTCTACTGTGTATACAGTCTCTTCTATAGGTCTCTATAAAGAACATTCAACTGTGTATACAGTCACTTATTTAGGTCTCTATAATGAACATCCTACTGTATATACAGTCTCTTCTATGGATCTCTATAATGAACATCCTACTGTGTATACAGTCACTTCTATAGGGCTCTAAAATGAACATTCTACTGTGTATAGAGTCTCTTCTATAGTCCTATATAATGAACATTCTACTGTGTATACAGTCTCTTCTATAGTCCTATATAATGAACATTCTACTGTGTATACAGTCTCTTCTATAGGTCTCTATAATGAACATTCTACTGTGTATATACAGTCTCTTCTATAGTCCTATATAATGAACATTCTACTGTATATACAGTCTCTTCTATAGGTCTCTATAATGAACATTCTACTGTGTATACAGTCTCTTCTATAGTCCTATATAATGAACATTCTACTGTGTATACAGTCTCTTCTATAGGTCTCTATAATTAACATTCTACTGTATATACAGTCTCTTCTATGGGTCTCTATAATGAACATTCTACTGTATATACAGTCTCTTCTATGGGTCTCTATAATGAACATTCTACTGTATATACAGTCTCTAATATAGGTCTCTATAATGAACATTCTACTGTATATACAGTCTCTTCTATGGGTCTCTATAATGAACATTCTACTGTATATACAGTCTCTTCTATAGGTCTCTATAATGAACATACTACTGTGTATACAGTCTCTTCTATAGGTCTCTATAATGAACATTCTACTGTATATACAGTCTCTTCTACAGTCCTATATAATGAACATTCTACTGTGTATACAGTCTCTTCTATAGGTCTCTATAATGAACATTCTACTGTGTATACAGTCTCTTCTATAGTCCTATATAATGAACATTCTACTGTGTATACAGTCTCTTCTATAGGTCTCTATAATGAACATTCTACTGTGTATAGAGTCTCTTCTATAGGTCTCTATAATGAACATTCTACTGTATATACAGTCTCTTCTATAGTCCTATATAATGAACATTCTACTGTATATACAGTCTCTTCTATAGTCCTATATAATGAACATTCTACTGTGTATACAGTCTCTTCTATAGGTCTCTATAATGAACATTCTACTGTGTATACAGTCTCTTCTATAGTCCTATATAATGAACATTCTACTGTGTATACAGTCTTCTATAGGTCTCTATAATGAACATTCTACTGTGTATACAGTCTCTTCTATAGGTCTCTATAATGAACATTCTACTGTGTATACAGTCTCTTCTATAGTCCTATATAATGAACATTCTACTGTGTATACAGTCTCTTCTATAGTCCTATATAATGAACATTATACTGTATATACAGTCTCTTCTATAGGTCTCTATAATGAACATTCTACTGTGTATACAGTCTCTTCTATAGGTCTCTATAATGAACATTCTACTGTATATACAGTCTCTTCTATAGGTCTCTATAATGAACATTCTACTGTATATACAGTCTCTTCTATAGTCCTATATAATGAACATTCTACTGTATATACAGTCTCTTCTATAGTCCTATATAATGAACATTCTACTGTGTATACAGTCTCTTCTATAGGTCTCTATAATGAACATTCTACTGTGTATACAGTCTCTTCTATAGGTCTCTATAAAGAACATTCAACTGTGTATACAGTCACTTATTTAGGTCTCTATAATGAACATCCTACTGTATATACAGTCTCTTCTATAGGTCTCTATAATGAACATCCTACTGTGTATACAGTCTCTTCTATAGGTCTCTAAAATGAACATTCTACTGTGTATACAGTCTCTTCTATAGTCCTATATAATGAACATTCTACTGTGTATACAGTCTCTTCTATAGTCCTATATAATGAACATTCTACTGTGTATACAGTCTCTTCTATAGGTCTCTATAATGAACATTCTACTGTGTATATACAGTCTCTTCTATAGTCCTATATAATGAACATTCTACTGTATATACAGTCTCTTCTATAGGTTTCTATAATGAACATTCTACTGTGTATACAGTCTCTTCTATAGGTCTCTATAATGAACATTCTACTGTGTATACAGTCTCTTCTATAGGTCTCTATAATTAACATTCTACTGTATATACAGTCTCTTCTATGGGTCTCTATAATGAACATTCTACTCTATATACAGTCTCTTCTATGGGTCTCTATAATGAACATTCTACTGTATATACAGTCTCTAATATAGGTCTCTATAATGAACATTCTACTGTATATACAGTCTCTTCTATGGGTCTCTATAATGAACATTCTACTGTATATACAGTCTCTTCTATAGGTCTCTATAATGAACATACTACTGTGTATACAGTCTCTTCTATAGGTCTCTATAATGAACATTCTACTGTATATACAGTCTCTTCTACAGTCCTATATAATGAACATTCTACTGTGTATACAGTCTCTTCTATAGGTCTCTATAATGAACATTCTACTGTGTATACAGTCTCTTCTATAGTCCTATATAATGAACATTCTACTGTGTATACAGTCTCTTCTATAGGTCTCTATAATGAACATTCTACTGTGTATACAGTCTCTTCTATAGGTCTCTATAATGAACATTCTACTGTATATACAGTCTCTTCTATAGTCCTATATAATGAACATTCTACTGTGTATACAGTCTCTTCTATAGTCCTATATAATGAACATTCTACTGTGTATACAGTCTCTTCTATAGGTCTCTATAATGAACATTCTACTGTGTATACAGTCTCTTCTATAGTCCTATATAATGAACATTCTACTGTGTATACAGTCTTCTATAGGTCTCTATAATGAACATTCTACTGTGTATACAGTCTCTTCTATAGTCCGATATAATGAACATTCTACTGTGTATACAGTCTCTTCTATAGTCCTATATAATGAACATTCTACTGTGTATACAGTCTCTTCTATAGTCCTATATAATGAACATTATACTGTATATACAGTCTCTTCTATAGGTCTCTATAATGAACATTCTACTGTGTATACAGTCTCTTCTATAGGTCTCTATAATGAACATTCTACTGTATATACAGTCTCTTCTATAGGTCTCTATAATGAACATTCTACTGTATATACAGTCTCTTCTATAGGTCTCTATAATGAACATTCTACTGTGTATACAGTCTCTTCTATAGTCCTATATAATGAACATTCTACTGTGTATACAGTCTCTTCTATAGTCCTATATAATGAACATTCTACTGTGTATACAGTCTCTTCTATAGTCCTATATAATGAACATTCTACTGTGTATACAGTCTCTTCTATAGGTCTCTATAATGAACATTCTACTGTGTATATACAGTCTCTTCTATAGTCCTATATAATGAACATTCTACTGTATATACAGTCTCTTCTATAGGTCTCTATAATGAACATTCTACTGTGTATACAGTCTCTTCTATAGTCCTATATAATGAACATTCTACTGTGTATACAGTCTCTTCTATAGGTCTCTATAATTAACATTCTACTGTATATACAGTCTCTTCTATGGGTCTCTATAATGAACATTCTACTGTATATACAGTCTCTTCTATGGGTCTCTATAATGAACATTCTACTGTATATACAGTCTCTTCTATAGGTCTCTATAATGAACATTCTACTGTATATACAGTCTCTTCTATGGGTCTCTATAATGAACATTCTACTGTATATACAGTCTCTTCTATAGGTCTCTATAATGAACATTCTACTGTGTATACAGTCTCTTCTATAGGTCTCTATAATGAACATTCTACTGTATATACAGTCTCTTCTATGGGTCTCTATAATGAACATTCTACTGTGTATACAGTCTCTTCTATAGGTCTCTATAATGAACATTCTACTGTATATACAGTCTCTTCTATAGTCCTATATAATGAACATTCTACTGTGTATACAGTCTCTTCTATAGGTCTCTATAATGAACATTCTACTGTATATACAGTCTCTTCTATAGGTCTCTATAATGAACATTCTACTGTGTATACAGTCTCTTCTATAGTCCTATATAATGAACATTCTACTGTGTATACAGTCTCTTCTATAGTCCTATATAATGAACATTCTACTGTGTATACAGTCTCTTCTATAGTCCTATATAATGAACATTCTACTGTGTATACAGTCTCTTCTATAGTCTCTATAATGAACATTCTACTGTGTATACAGTCTCTTCTATAGTCCTATATAATGAACATTCTACTGTGTATACAGTCTCTTCTATAGTCCTATATAATGAACATTCTACTGTGTATACAGTCTCTTCTATAGGTCTCTATAATGAACATTCTACTGTGTATACAGTCTCTTCTATAGGTCTCTATAATGAACATTCTACTGTATATACAGTCTCTTCTATAGGTCTCTATAATGAACATTCTACTGTGTATACAGTCTCTTCTATAGGTCTCTATAATGAACATTCTACTGTGTATACAGTCTCTTCTATAGTCCTATATAATGAACATTCTACTGTGTATACAGTCTCTTCTATAGTCCTATATAATGAACATTCTACTGTGTATATACAGTCTCTTCTATAGTCCTATATAATGAACATTCTACTGTATATACAGTCTCTTCTATAGGTCTCTATAATGAACATTCTACTGTGTATACAGTCTCTTCTATAGTCCTATATAATGAACATTCTACTGTGTATACAGTCTCTTCTATAGGTCTCTATAATTAACATTCTACTGTATATACAGTCTCTTCTATGGGTCTCTATAATGAACATTCTACTGTATATACAGTCTCTTCTATGGGTCTCTATAATGAACATTCTACTCTATATACAGTCTCTTCTATAGGTCTCTATAATGAACATTCTACTGTATATACAGTCTCTTCTATGGGTCTCTATAATGAACATTCTACTGTATATACAGTCTCTTCTATAGGTCTCTATAATGAACATTCTACTGTGTATACAGTCTCTTCTATAGGTCTCTATAATGAACATTCTACTGTATATACAGTCTCTTCTATGGGTCTCTATAATGAACATTCTACTGTGTATACAGTCTCTTCTATAGGTCTCTATAATGAACATTCTACTGTATATACAGTCTCTTCTACAGTCCTATATAATGAACATTCTACTGTGTATACAGTCTCTTCTATAGGTCTCTATAATGAACATTCTACTGTATATACAGTCTCTTCTATAGGTCTCTATAATGAACATTCTACTGTGTATACAGTCTCTTCTATAGTCCTATATAATGAACATTCTACTGTGTATACAGTCTCTTCTATAGTCCTATATAATGAACATTCTACTGTGTATACAGTCTCTTCTATAGTCCTATATAATGAACATTCTACTGTGTATACAGTCTCTTCTATAGGTCTCTATAATGAACATTCTACTGTGTATATACAGTCTCTTCTATAGTCCTATATAATGAACATTCTACTGTATATACAGTCTCTTCTATAGGTCTCTATAATGAACATTCTACTGTGTATACAGTCTCTTCTATAGTCCTATATAATGAACATTCTACTGTGTATACAGTCTCTTCTATAGGTCTCTATAATGAACATTCTACTGTATATACAGTCTCTTCTATGGGTCTCTATAATGAACATTCTACTGTATATACAGTCTCTTCTATGGGTCTCTATAATGAACATTCTACTCTATATACAGTATCTTTTATAGGTCTCTATAATGAACATTCTACTGTATATACAGTCTCTTCTATGGGTCTCTATAATGAACATTCTACTGTATATACAGTCTCTTCTATAGGTCTCTATAATGAACATTCTACTGTGTATACAGTCTCTTCTATAGGTCTCTATAATGAACATTCTACTGTATATACAGTCTCTTCTATGGGTCTCTATAATGAACATTCTACTGTGTATACAGTCTCTTCTATAGGTCTCTATAATGAACATTCTACTGTATATACAGTCTCTTCTACAGTCCTATATAATGAACATTCTACTGTGTATACAGTCTCTTCTATAGTCCTATATAATGAACATTATACTGTATATACAGTCTCTTCTATAGGTCTCTATAATAAACATTCTACTGTGTATACAGTCACTTCTATAATGAACATTCTACTGTGTATACAGTCTCTTCTATAGGTCTCTATAATGAACATTCTACTGTATATACAGTCTCTTCTATAGGTCTCTATAATGAACATTCTACTGTGTATACAGTCTCTTCTATAGGTCTCTATAATGAACATTCTACTGTATATACAGTCTCTTCTATAGGTCTCTATAATGAACATTCTACTGTGTATACAGTCTCTTCTATAGGTCTCTATAATGAACATTCTACTGTATATACAGTCTCTTCTATAGTCCTATATAATGAACATTCTACTGTGTATACAGTCTCTTCTATAGTCCTATATAATGAACATTCTACTGTGTATACAGTCTCTTCTATAGGTCTCTATAATGAACATTCTACTGTGTATACAGTCACTTCTATAATGAACATTCTACTGTGCATACAGTCTCTTCTATAGGTCTCTATAATGAACATTCTACTGTATATACAGTCTCTTCTATAGGTCTCTATAATGAACATTCTACTGTATATACAGTCTCTTCTATAGGTCTCTATAATGAACATTCTACTGTATATACAGTCTCTTCTATAGTCCTATATAATGAACATTCTACTGTATATACAGTCTCTTCTATAGTCCTATATAATGAACATTCTACTGTGTATACAGTCTCTTCTATAGGTCTCTATAATGAACATTCTACTGTGTATATACAGTCTCTTCTATAGTCCTATATAATGAACATTCTACTGTGTATACAGTCTCTTCTATAGTCCTATATAATGAACATTCTACTGTGTATACAGTCTCTTCTATAGGTCTCTATAATGAACATTCTACTGTATATACAGTCTCTTCTATAGGTCTCTATAATGAACATTCTACTGTGTATACAGTCTCTTCTATAGGTCTCTATAATGAACATTCTACTGTGTATACAGTCTCTTCTATATTCCTATATAATGAACATTCTACTGTGTATACAGTCTCTTCTATAGGTCTCTATAATGAACATTCTACTGTGTATACAGTCTTTTATAGGTCTCTATAATGAACATTCTACTGTATATACAGTCTCTTCTATAGTCCTATATAATGAACATTCTACTGTATATACAGTGTCTTCTATAGTCCTATATAATGAACATTCTACTGTGTATACAGTCACTTCTATAGGTCTCTATAATGAACATCCTACTGTATATACAGTCTCTTCTATAGGTCTCTATAATGAACATTCTACTGTATATACAGTCTCTTCTATAGGTCTCTATAATGAACATCCTACTGTGTATACAATCTCTTCTATAGTCCTATATAATGAACATTCTACTGTATATACAGTCTCTTCTATAGTCCTATATAATGAACATTCTACTGTGTATACAGTCACTTCTATAGGTCTCTATAATGAACATCCTACTGTATATACAGTCTCTTCTATAGGTCTCTATAATGAACATTCTACTGTATATACAGTCTCTTCTATAGGTCTCTATAATGAACATCCTACTGTGTATACAATCTCTTCTATAGGTCTCTATAATGAACATTCTACTGTATATACAGTCTCTTCTATAGGTCTATATAATGAACATTCTACTGTGTATATACAGTCTCTTCTATAGGTCTCTATAATGAACATTCTACTGTGTATATACAGTCTCTTCTATAGGTCTCTATAATGAACATTCTACTGTGTATACAGTCTCTTCTATAGGTCTCTATAATGAACATTCTACTGTATATACAGTCTCTTCTATAGTCCTATATAATGAACATTCTACTGTGTATACAGTCTCTTCTATAGGTCTCTATAATGAACATTCTACTGTGTATACAGTCTCTTCTATAGGTCTCTATAATGAACATTCTACTGTGTATACAGTCTCTTCTATAGGTCTCTATAATGAACATTCTACTGTGTATACAGTCTCTTCTATATTCCTATATAATGAACATTCTACTGTGTATACAGTCTCTTCTATAGGTCTCTATAATGAACATTCTACTGTGTATACAGTCTCTTCTATATTCCTATATAATGAACATTCTACTGTGTATACAGTCTCTTATAGGTATCTATAATGAACATCCTACTGTATATACAGTCTCTTCTATAGGTCTCTATAATGAACATCCTACTGTGTATACGTTGCCTTTTTCCACATTTTGTTACTTTACAGCCTTATTCTACAGTGGAATAAAATCTGTTTTTTCCCGCCTCATCAATCTACACATAATACCCCATAATGCAAAACAAAAACAGGTTTCTAGAAAATGTGTATTCATAAGTATTCAGACCTCAGTACTTTGTTGAATAATCTTTGGCAGCGATTACAGCATCGAGTCTTCTTGGTTATGACGCTACAAGCTTGGCACACCTGTATTTGGGGACTTTCTCCCATTCTTCTCTGCAGAGCCTCTCAAGCTCTGTCAGGTAGGATAGGGAGCATTGCTGCACAGCTATTTTCAGGTCTCTCCAGAGATGTTCAATCTGGTTCAAGTCCAGGCTTTGGCTGGGCCACTCAAGGACATTCAGAGACTTGTCCCAAAGCCACTCTTGCGTTGTCTTGGCTGTGTGCTTAAGGTCGTTGTCCTGTTGGAAGGTGAACCTTCACCCCCAGTCTGAGATCCTGAGAGCTCTGGAGCAGGTTTTCATAAATGATCTCTCTGTACTTTGCTCTTTTTCATCTTTCCCTGGATCCTGACTAGTCTCCCAGTCCCTTCTGCTGAAAAATATCCTCACAGCATGATGCTGCCACCACCATGCTTCACCGTAGGGATAGTACCAAGTTTCCTTCAGCTGTGGCGCTTGGCATTCAGGCCAAAGTGTTCAATCTTGGTTTCATCAGACCAGAGAATCTTGTTTCTCATGGTCAGAGTCCTTTAGATGCCTTTTGTCAAACTCCAAGCGGGCTGTCATGTGCCTTTTACTGAGGAGTGGCTTCCGTCTGGCCACTCTACCATAAAGGCCTGATTGGTGGAGTGCTGCAGAGATGGTTGTCCTTCTGGAAGGTTCTTCCATCTCCACAGAGGAACTCTAGAGCTCTGTCAGAGTGACCATAGGGTTCTTGGTCACCACCCTGACCAAGGTCCTTCTCCCCCGATTGCTCAGTTTGGCCGGGCGGCCAGCTCTAGGGAGAGTCTTGGTGGTTCCAAACTTATTTTATTTAAGAATGGAGGCCACTGTGTTCTTGGGGACCTTCAATGCTGCAGAAATGTTTTGGTACCCTTCCCCAGATCTGTGCCTCGACACAATCGTGACTTGGAGCTCTACGGATAATTCCTTCGACCTCATGGCTTGGTTTTTTTGCTCTGACATGCACTTTCAACTATGGGACCTTATATAGACAGGTCTGTGCCTTTCCAAATCATGTCCAATCAATTGAATTTACCACAGGTGGACTCCAATCAAGTTGTAGAAACATCAAGGATGATCAATGGAAACAGGATGCACCTGAGCTCAATTTGGAGTCTCATAGCAAAGGGTCTGAGTGCTTATGTAAATAAGGTATTTCTGTTTTTAATTTTTAATACATTTGCAAACATAAAAAAAAACTGTTTTCACTTTGTCTATGGGGTATTGTGATGTCATTATGGGGTATTGTGATGTCATTATGAGGTATTGTGATGTCATTATGGGGTATTGTGTGTAGATTGATGAGGAAATTTTTTTATTTAATTAATTTTAGAATAAGGCTGTAACGTAACAAAATGTGGAAAAAGTCAGTGTCTGATTATTTTCTGAATGCACTGTATATACACATTACCCACACACCCCTTCTGTGTGTCACTGTCAGGAATGACACTGACACTGTGACAGTAATGACAAGCGATGCAGTGATTCTCCTAGGAGAGAGACGGAGAGAGAGAGAAAGAGACGGAGAGAGAGAGAAAGACGGGGGAGAAAGAGAGAGCGCTTCCCCTGGAGGAGAGAAATAGTTAACTTTCTCTCTCTCTCCCTCTCCACCTCTCCTATGGTGCAGTGTATGTGCATTACTATGTGTGTGTGTGTGTGTGTGTGTGTGTGTGGGTGGGAGGGAGGCACAGCTGGGATTGAGGCAGTGTGAGGGGGCGGAGGAATCGTCTGTATTTTCATCTCTTTCAGAAAGACAGAAAGAGAGAGGGAGGGTGGGAGGGAGAGAGAGAGAAAGAAGAATAGCATTTTGGGTGTTTGGTTGACAAAAATCACTGCTGATTAACTCACCACACACACACACACACACACACACACACACACACACACACACACACACACACACACACACACACACACACACAGAATTCCTAAGTAGTGAGACAGAGACATACCTAGCGACTGGTTTAAGGGTCCTCTGGACTGTTGCTTAGCAACCGGCAGAACAGTGCCAACCCAGCTGTCCCAGACGGACAGCTGCAGCATCCAATAGAACCATTGCAGAGACCAAGCCCCGCCTGCTGTCCCTGACGGACAGCTGCAGCATCCAATAGAACCATTGCAGAGACCAAGCCCCGCCTGCTGTCCCAGACGGACAGCTGCAGCATCCAATAGAACCATTGCAGAGACCGAGCCCCGGCTGCTGTCCTAGACGGACAGCTGCAGCATCCAATAGAACCATTGCAGAGACCGAGCCCCGGATGCTGTCCCTGACGGACAGCTGCAGCATCCAATAGAACCATTGCAGAGACCAAGCCCCCCTGCTGTCCCCGACGGACAACTGCAGCTTTCAAATAGCGTTAGTGTCAACCCCCCCAAACAGGAACTAGAGCAACCCCTGAAAACAGGCCCAAAATATAGGAGACAGAGAGAGAATTCTCTTTATCTTGCCCATACTTATTTCATCTGAAAGGAGAGGTAATATGTTAGTAGCTAGGTCTGTGGTAGCTAGTCTGGAAGGAGAGGTAATATGTTAGTAGCTAGGTCTATGGTAGCTAGTCTGGAAGGAGAGGTAATATGTTAGTAGCTAGGTCTATGGTAGCTAGTCTGGAAGGAGAGGTAATATGTTAGTAGCTAGATCTATAGTAGCTAGTCTGGAAGGAGAGGTAATATGTTAGTAGCTAGGTCTGTGGTAGCTAGGTCTGTGGTAGCTAGGTCTATGGTAGCTAGGTCTAAGGTAGCTAGTCTGGAAGGAGAGGTAATATGTTAGTAGCTAGGTCTGTGGTAGCTAGTCTGGAAGGAGAGGTAATGTTAGTAGCTAGGTCTATGGTAGCTAGTCTGGAAGGAGAGGTAATATGTTAGTAGCTAGGTCTATGGTAGCTAGTCTGGAAGGAGAGGTAATATGTTAGTAGCTAGGTCTATGGTAGCTAGTCTGGAAGGAGAGGTAATATGTTAGTAGCTAGGTCTATGGTAGCTAGGTCTGTGGTAGCTGGGTCTGTGGTAGCTGGGTCTGTGGTAGCTGGGTCTGTGGTAGCTGGGTCTGTGGTAGCTGGGTCTGTGGTAGCTGGGTCTGTGGCAGCTAGGTCTGGAAGGAGAAGGCAACTCCCAAGTCGCTGCTGATTGATGACTTAGACTTTCCACTGTCTGACCAATCAATGAGCAGAATGCTATTTCACTACCCACTGACCCAAACCTGAACTAAGGAAACCGTCAGCCTATCAGTTTGAATGGACACACACACACACACACACACACACACACACACACACACACACACACACACACACACACACACACACACACACACACACACACACACACACACACACACACACACACACACACACACACAAAGCCAACATCAATCATTTTAACAGACAGCCAGTAGATAATCAATCTCCTTAATAGCCAAAAGCCAAGTTCTGATCAAATAATTTTAAAGAGATTCTCTGGTACTTTTGTATATATCTTTTTTTGCCAGTAGTTCTGAAATTACCACTCGCAAGTCAAAAGTGGTCCCTGAAAATTGCATACTACGTCACATTCAGAGCCTTCATTAACTTGTTATGGATAGGGGGCAGTATTTTCACGGCCGGATAAAAAACGTACCCGATTTAATCTGGTTATTACTCCTGCCCAGTAACTAGAATATGCATATAATTAGTAGCTTTTGATAGAAAACACTCCAAAGTTTCTAAAACTGTTTTAATGGTGTCTGTGAGTATAACAGAACTCAAATGGCAGGCCAAAACCTGAGAAGATTCTGTACAGGAAGTACCCTGTCTGACCATTTCTTGGCCTTCTTGGTCATCTCTATCCAAAACAAAGGATCTCTGCTGTAACGTGACATTTTCTAAGGCTCCCATAGGCTCTCAGAAGGCGCCAGAACGTTGAATGATGACTCTGCAGTTACTGGCTGAAAAACAGTAGCGCATTTGGTAAGTGGTCGATCTGAGAACAATGAGACGGGCGTGCACATGAAGAGTCCATTTTAGATTATCAGTCTTTGAACGTAAACAACGACTCCCGGTCGGAATATTATCGCTATTTTACGAGAAAAATCGCATAAAAATGTATTTTAAACAGCGTTTGACATGCTTCGAAGTACGGTAATGGAATATTTTGAATTTTTTTTGTCACGATATGCGTCTGCGCGTCACCCTTCGT
Organism: Salmo salar; assembly: GCF_905237065.1. NCBI lineage: Eukaryota > Metazoa > Chordata > Actinopteri > Salmoniformes > Salmonidae > Salmo > Salmo salar. The sequence goes on from NC_059453.1 coordinate 4,266,362, forward strand.
TACCCTTCGGATAGTGTCTTGAACGCATGAACAAAACACCGCTATTTGGATATAACTATGGATTATTTGGAACCAAACCAACATTTGTTATTTAAGTAGAAGTCCTGGGAGTGCATTCTGACGAAGAACAGCAAAGGTAATCCAATTTTTCTTATAGTAAATCTGAGTTTGGTGAGTACCAAACTTGGTGGGTGTCAAAATAGCTAGCCCGTGACGGCGTGCTATCTACTCAGAATATTGCAAAATGTGCTTTCACCAAAAAGCTATTTTAAAATCGGACACCGCGATTGCATAAAGGAGTTCTGTATCTATAATTCTTAAAATAATTGTTATGTTTTTTGTGAACGTTTATCGTGAGTAATTTAGTAAATTCACCGGAAGTGTTCGGTGGGAATGCTAGTTCTGAACGTCACATGCTAATGTAAAAAGCTGGTTTTTTATATAAATATGAACTTGATTGAACAAAACATGCATGTATTGTATAACATAATGTCCTAGGAGTGTCATCTGATGAAGATCATCAAAGGTTAGTGCTGCATTTAGCTGTGGTTTTGTTTTTTGTGACATTATATGCTAGCTTGAAAAATGGGTGTCTGATTATTTCTGGCTGGGTACTCTCCTGACATAATCTAATGTTTTGCTTTCGTTGTAAAGCCTTTTTGAAATCGGACAGTGTGGTTAGATAAAGGAGAGTCTTGTCTTTAAAATGCTGTAAAATAGTCATATGTTTGAAAAATGGAAGTTTTCGGATTTTTGAGGAGTTTGTATTTCGCGCCACGCCCATCATTGGATATTGGAGCAGGTGTTCCGCTAGCGGAACGTCTAGATGTTTAAGTATTCGCACATTCAGAGTCTTCATTAAGTATTCACACCACTTTACTACTTCACATTCAGAGCCTTCATTAAGTATTCACACCACTTTACTACTTCACATCCAGAGCCTTCATTAAGTATTCACACCTCTTTACTACGTCACATTCAGAGCCTTCAATAAGTATTCACACCACTTTACTACTTCACATCCAGAGCCTTCATTAAGTATTCACACCACTTTACTACTTCACATCCAGAGCCTTCATTAAGTATTCACACCTCTTTACATCCAGAGCCTTCATTAAGTATTCACACCTCTTCACATCCAGAGCATTCATTAAGTATTCACACCACTTTACTACTTCACATCCAGAGCCTTCATTAAGTATTCACACCTCTTTACATCCAGAGCCTTCATTAAGTATTCACACCTCTTTACTACTTCACATCCAGAGCCTTCATTAAGTATTCACACCTCTTTACATCCAGAGCCTTCATTAAGTATTCACACCTCTTTACTACTTCACATCCAGAGCCTTCATTAAGTATTCACACCACTTTACTACTTCACATCCAGAGCCTTCATTAAGTATTCACCCCTCTTTACTACTCCACATCCAAAGCCTTCATTAAGTATTCACACCTCTTTACATCCAGAGCCTTCATTAGGTATTCACACCTCTTTACATCCAGAGCCTTCATTAAGTATTCACACCTCTTTACTACTTCACATTCAGAGCCTTCATTAAGTATTCACACCTCTTTACTACTTCACATCCAGAGCCTTCATTAAGTATTCACCCCTCTTTACTACTTCACATTCAGAGCCTTCATTAAGTATTCACCCCTCTTTACTACTTCACATCCAGAGCCTTCATTAGGTATTCACACCTCTTTACATCCAGAGCCTTCATTAAGTATTCACACCTCTTTACTACTTCACATCCAGAGCCTTCATTAAGTATTCACCCCTCTTTACTACTTCACATTCAGAGCCTTCATTAAGTATTCACCCCTCTTTACTACTTCACATCCAGAGCCTTCATTAGGTATTCACACCTCTTGACTTTTTACACATTTTGCTGCATTACAGCCTGAATTTTGTCACTGACCTACACACAATACCCCATAATGTCAAAGTGGAATTATGTTTTTAGATTATTTTTTATTTTTTTACAAATGAATTAAAAATGAACAGCTGAAATCTCTTTAGTCAATAGGTATTCAGACCCTTTGTTATGACAAGTGTAAATAAGTTCAGGAGTAAAAATGTGCTCAACACGTCACATAATAAGTTGCATGGACTCACTCTGTGTACAATAATAGTGTTTAACATGATTTTTAAATGACTACCTCATCTCTGTACCCAGGGAGGTTTTCCAACTCTTCGCTCAGTTCAGGTTTGGGTCAGTGGGGAGTGAAATAGCATTCTGCTCATTGATTGGTCAGACAGTGGAAAGTCTAAGTCATCAATCAGCAGCAACTTGGGAGTTGCCTTCTCCTTCCAGACCTAGCTACCACAGACCTAGCTACCACAGACCTAGCTACCACAGACCTAGCTAGCATAGACCTAGCTACCACAGACCTAGCTACTAACACATGACCTCTCCTTCCAGACTAGCTACCATAGACCTAGCTACCACAGACCTAGCTACTAACATATTACCTCTCCTTCCAGACCTAGTAACTACTAGCTACTAACATATTACCTCTCCTTCCAGACTAGCTACCACAGACCTAGCTACCACAGACCTAGCTACCACAGACCTAGCTACCACAGACCTAGCTACTAACATATTACCTCTCCTTCCAGACTAGCTACCATAGAAATAGCTACTAACATATTACCTCTCCTTCCAGACTAGCTACCATAGACCTAGCTACCATAGACCTAGCTACCATAGACCTAGCTACTAACATATTACCTCTCCTTCCAGACTAGCTACCATAGTAGCTAGGTCTGTGGTAGCTAGGCCTATGGTAGCTAGTCTGGAAGGAGAGGTAATATGTTAGTAGCTAGATCTATAGTAGCTAGTCTGGAAGGAGAGGTAATATGTTAGTAGCTAGGTCTGTGGTAGCTAGGTCTGTGGTAGCTAGGTCTATGGTAGCTAGTCTGGAAGGAGAGGTAATATGTTAGTAGCTAGGTCTGTGGTAGCTAGGCCTAACATATTAACTCTCCTTCCAGACTAGCTACCATAGACCTAGCTACTAACATATTACCTCTCCTTCCAGACTAGCTACCATAGACCTAGCTACCACAGACCTAGCTACCATAGATCTAGCTACTAACATATTACCTCTCCTTCCAGACTAGCTACCATAGACCTAGCTAATTAACATATTACCTCTTCTTCCAGACTAGCTACCATAGGCCTAGCTACCACAGACCTAGCTACTAACATATTACCTCTCCTTCCAGACTAGCTACCATAGACCTAGCTACTAACATATTACCTCTCCTTCCAGACTAGCTACCATAGACCTAGCTACCATAGACCTAGCTACCATAGACCTAGCTACTAACATATTACCTCTCCTTCCAGACTAGCTACCACAGACCTAGCTACCATAGACCTAGCTACTCACATATTACCTCTCCTTCCAGACTAGCTACCATAGACCTAGCTAATTAACATATTACCTCTCCTTCCAGACTAGCTACCATAGGCCTAGCTACCACAGACCTAGCTACTAACATATTACCTCTCCTTCCAGACTAGCTACCATAGACCTAGCTACTAACATATTACCTCTCCTTCCAGACTAGCTACCATAGACATAGCTACCATAGACATAGCTACTAACATATTACCTCTCCTTCCAGACTAGCTACCACAGACCTAGCTACCATAGACCTAGCTACTCACATATTACCTCTCCTTCCAGACTAGCTACCATAGATCTAGCTACTAACATATTACCTCTCCTTCCAGACCTAGCTACCACAGACCTAGCTACCACAGAACTAGCTACCACAGAACTAGCTACCATAGACCTAGCTACTAACATATTACCTCTCATTCCAGACCTAACTACCATAGACCTAGCTACTAACATATTACCTCTCCTTCCAGACTAGCTACCATAGACCTAGCTACTAACATATTACTTCTCCTTCCAGACTAGCTACCATAGACCTAGCTACTAACATATTACCTCTCCTTCCAGACTAGCTACCATAGACCTAATTACCACAGACCTAGCTACCACAGACCTAGCTACCATAGATCTAGCTACTAACATATTACCTCTCCTTCCAGACTAACTACCATAGACCTAGCTACTAACATATTACCTCTCCTTCCAGACTAGCTACCATAGGCCTAGCTACCACAGACCTAGCTACTAACATATTACCTCTCCTTCCAGACTAGCTACCATAGACCTAGCTACTAACATATTACCTCTCCTTCCAGACTAGCTACCACAGACATAGCTACCACAGACCTAGCTACCACAGACCTAGCTACCACAGACCTAGCTACCATAGAACTAGCTACCACAGAAATAGCTACCATAGACCTAGCTACTAACATATTACCTCTCATTCCAGACCTAACTACCATAGACCTAGCTACTAACATATTACCTCTCCTTCCAGACTAGCTACCATAGGCCTAGCTACCACAGACCTAGCTACTAACATATTACCTCTCCTTCCAGACTAGCTACCATAGACCTAGCTACTAACATATTACCTCTCCTTCCAGACTAGCTACCATAGACCTAGCTACCATAGACCTAGCTAACATAGACCTAGCTACTAACATATTACCTCTCCTTCCAGACTAGCTAACATAGACCTAGCTACTAACATATTACCTCTCCTTCCAGACTAGCTACCATAGATCTAGCTACTAACATATTACCTCTCCTTCCAGACCTAGCTACCACAGACCTAGCTACTAACATATTACCTCTCCTTCCAGACTAGCTACCACAGACCTAGCTACCACAGACCTAGCTACCACTGAACTAGCTACCATAGACCTAGCTACTAACATATTACCTCTCCTTCCAGACCTAGCTACCATAGACCTAGCTACTAACATATTACCTCTCCTTCCAGACTAGCTACCATAGACCTAGCTACCACAGACCTAGCTACCACAGACCTAGCTACCATAGACCTACCTACTAACATATTACCTCTACTTCCAGACTAGCTACCATATACCTAGCTACTGACATATTACCTCTCCTTCCAGACTAGCTACCATAGATCTAGCTACTAACATAATACCTCTCCTTCCAGACTAGCTACCACAGACCTAGCTACCATAGATCTAGCTACTAACATATTACCTCTCCTTCCAGACTAGCTACCATAGATCTAGCTACTAACATATTACCTCTCCTTCCAGACTAGCTACCACAGACCTAGCTACCATAGATCTAGCTACTAACATATTACTTCTCCTTCCAGACTAGCTACCACAAACCTAGCTACTAACATATTACCTCTCATTCCAGACTAGCTACCATAGACCTAGCTACCACAGACCTAGCTACCACACACCTAGCTACTAACATATTACCTCTCCTTCCAGACTAGCTACCATAGATCTAGCTACTAACACATTACCTCTCCTTCCAGACTAGCTACCACAGACCTAGCTACCACAGACCTAGCTACCATAGACCTAGCTACCATAGACCTAGCTTCTAACATAGTACCTTTCCTTCCAGACTAGCTACCACAGACCTAGCTACCATAGACCTAGCTACTAACATATTACCTCTCCTTCCAAACTAGCTACCATAGACCTAGCTACTAACATATTACCTCTCCTTCCAGACTAGCTACCATAGACCTAGCTACCATAGACCTAGCTACCAACATATGACCTCTCCTTTCAGACTAGCTACCATAGACCTAGCTACTAACATATTACCTCTCCTTCCAGACTAGCTACCATAGATCTAGCTACCATAGACCTAGCTACCTTAGACCTAGCTACTAACATTTTACCTCTCCTTCCAGACTAGCTACCATAGACCTAGCTACCACAGACCTAGCTACCACAGACCTAGCTACCATAGACCTAGCTACTAACATATTACCTCTCCTTCAGACCAAGCTACCACAGACCAAGCTACCACAGACCTAGCTACCGCAGACCTAGCTACTAACATATTACCTCTCCTTCCAGACTAGCTACCATAGACCTAGCTACTAACATATTACCTCTCCTTCCAGACTAGCTACCATAGGCCTAGCTACCATAGACCTAGCTACCATAGACCTAGCTACCATAGACCTAGCTACTAGCATATTACCTCTCCTTCCAGACTAGCTACCATAGACCTAGCTACCATAGACCTAGCTACTAATATATTACCTCTCCTTCCAGACTAGCTACCATAGACCTAGCTACCAACATATGACCTCTCCTTTCAGACTAGCTACCATAGACCTAGCTACTAACATATTACCTCTCCTTCCAGACTAGCTACCATAGATCTAGCTACCACAGACCTAGCTACCACAGACCTAGCTACCATAGACCTAGCTACTAACATATTACCTCTATTTCAGACTAGCTACCACAGACCTAGCTACCACAGACCTAGCTACCATAGACCTAGCTACTAACATATTACCTCTATTTCAGACTAGCTACCACAGACCTAGCTAGCATAGACCTACCTACCATAGACCTAGCTACTAACATATTACCTCTCCTTCCAGACTAGCTACCATAGATCTAGCTACCATAGACCTAGCTACCACAGACCTAGCTATTAACATATGACCTCTCTTTTCAGACTAGCTACCATAGACCTAGCTACCATAGACCTAGCTACCACAGACCTAGCTACCACAGACCTAGATACTAACATATGACCTCTCTTTTCAGACTAGCTACCATATACCTAGCTACCACAGACCTAGCTAGCATAGACCTACCTACCATAGACCTAGCTACTAACATATTACCTCTCCTTCCAGACTAGCTACCATAGACCTAGCTAGTTACATAATGTCCTAGGAGTGTCATCTGATGAAGATCATCAAAGGTTAGTGCTGCATTTAGCTGTGGTTTTGTTTTTTGTGACATTATATGCTAGCTTGAAAAATGGGTGTCTGATTATTTCTGGCTGGGTACTCTCCTGACATAATCTAATGTTTTGCTTTCGTTGTAAAGCCTTTTTGAAATCGGACAGTGTGGTTAGATAAAGGAGAGTCTTGTCTTTAAAATGCTGTAAAATAGTCATATGTTTGAAAAATGGAAGTTTTCGGATTTTTGAGGAGTTTGTATTTCGCGCCACGCCCATCATTGGATATTGGAGCAGGTGTTCCGCTAGCGGAACGTCTAGATGTTTAAGTATTCGCACATTCAGAGTCTTCATTAAGTATTCACACCACTTTACTACTTCACATTCAGAGCCTTCATTAAGTATTCACACCACTTTACTACTTCACATCCAGAGCCTTCATTAAGTATTCACACCTCTTTACTACGTCACATTCAGAGCCTTCAATAAGTATTCACACCACTTTACTACTTCACATCCAGAGCCTTCATTAAGTATTCACACCACTTTACTACTTCACATCCAGAGCCTTCATTAAGTATTCACACCTCTTTACATCCAGAGCCTTCATTAAGTATTCACACCTCTTCACATCCAGAGCATTCATTAAGTATTCACACCACTTTACTACTTCACATCCAGAGCCTTCATTAAGTATTCACACCTCTTTACATCCAGAGCCTTCATTAAGTATTCACACCTCTTTACTACTTCACATCCAGAGCCTTCATTAAGTATTCACACCTCTTTACATCCAGAGCCTTCATTAAGTATTCACACCTCTTTACTACTTCACATCCAGAGCCTTCATTAAGTATTCACACCACTTTACTACTTCACATCCAGAGCCTTCATTAAGTATTCACCCCTCTTTACTACTTCACATCCAAAGCCTTCATTAAGTATTCACACCTCTTTACATCCAGAGCCTTCATTAGGTATTCACACCTCTTTACATCCAGAGCCTTCATTAAGTATTCACACCTCTTTACTACTTCACATTCAGAGCCTTCATTAAGTATTCACACCTCTTTACTACTTCACATCCAGAGCCTTCATTAAGTATTCACCCCTCTTTACTACTTCACATTCAGAGCCTTCATTAAGTATTCACCCCTCTTTACTACTTCACATCCAGAGCCTTCATTAGGTATTCACACCTCTTTACATCCATAGACCTAGCTACCATAGACCTAGCTACCATAGACCTAGCTACTAACATATTACCTCTCCTTCCAGACTAGCTACCATAGTAGCTAGGTCTGTGGTAGCTAGGCCTATGGTAGCTAGTCTGGAAGGAGAGGTAATATGTTAGTAGCTAGATCTATAGTAGCTAGTCTGGAAGGAGAGGTAATATGTTAGTAGCTAGGTCTGTGGTAGCTAGGTCTATGGTAGCTAGGTCTATGGTAGCTAGTCTGGAAGGAGAGGTAATATGTTAGTAGCTAGGTCTGTGGTAGCTAGGCCTAACATATGAAATCTCCATCCAGACTAGCTACCAAAGACCTAGCTACTAACATATTACCTCTCCTTCCAGACTAGCTACCATAGACCTAGCTACCACAGACCTAGCTACCATAGATCTAGCTACTAACATATTACCTCTCCTTCCAGACTAGCTACCATAGACCTAGCTAATTAACATATTACCTCTTCTTCCAGACTAGCTACCATAGGCCTAGCTACCACAGACCTAGCTACTAACATATTACCTCTCCTTCCAGACTAGCTACCATAGACCTAGCTACTAACATATTACCTCTCCTTCCAGACTAGCTACCATAGACCTAGCTACCATAGACCTAGCTACCATAGACCTAGCTACTAACATATTACCTCTCCTTCCAGACTAGCTACCACAGACCTAGCTACCATAGACCTAGCTACTCACATATTACCTCTCCTTCCAGACTAGCTACCATAGACCTAGCTAATTAACATATTACCTCTCCTTCCAGACTAGCTACCATAGGCCTAGCTACCACAGACCTAGCTACTAACATATTACCTCTCCTTCCAGACTAGCTACCATAGACCTAGCTACTAACATATTACCTCTCCTTCCAGACTAGCTACCATAGACATAGCTACCATAGACATAGCTACTAACATATTACCTCTCCTTCCAGACTAGCTACCACAGACCTAGCTACCATAGACCTAGCTACTCACATATTACCTCTCCTTCCAGACTAGCTACCATAGATCTAGCTACTAACATATTACCTCTCCTTCCAGACCTAGCTACCACAGACCTAGCTACCACAGAACTAGCTACCACAGAACTAGCTACCATAGACCTAGCTACTAACATATTACCTCTCATTCCAGACCTAACTACCATAGACCTAGCTACTAACATATTACCTCTCCTTCCAGACTAGCTACCATAGACCTAGCTACTAACATATTACTTCTCCTTCCAGACTAGCTACCATAGACCTAGCTACTAACATATTACCTCTCCTTCCAGACTAGCTACCATAGACCTAATTACCACAGACCTAGCTACCACAGACCTAGCTACCATAGATCTAGCTACTAACATATTACCTCTCCTTCCAGACTAACTACCATAGACCTAGCTACTAACATATTACCTCTCCTTCCAGACTAGCTACCATAGGCCTAGCTACCACAGACCTAGCTACTAACATATTACCTCTCCTTCCAGACTAGCTACCATAGACCTAGCTACTAACATATTACCTCTCCTTCCAGACTAGCTACCACAGACATAGCTACCACAGACCTAGCTACCAAAGACCTAGCTACCACAGACCTAGCTACCATAGAACTAGCTACCACAGAAATAGCTACCATAGACCTAGCTACTAACATATTACCTCTCATTCCAGACCTAACTACCATAGACCTAGCTACTAACATATTACCTCTCCTTCCAGACTAGCTACCATAGGCCTAGCTACCACAGACCTAGCTACTAACATATTACCTCTCCTTCCAGACTAGCTACCATAGACCTAGCTACTAACATATTACCTCTCCTTCCAGACTAGCTACCATAGACCTAGCTACCATAGACCTAGCTAACATAGACCTAGCTACTAACATATTACCTCTCCTTCCAGACTAGCTAACATAGACCTAGCTACTAACATATTACCTCTCCTTCCAGACTAGCTACCATAGATCTAGCTACTAACATATTACCTCTCCTTCCAGACCTAGCTACCACAGACCTAGCTACTAACATATTACCTCTCCTTCCAGACTAGCTACCACAGACCTAGCTACCACAGACCTAGCTACCACTGAACTAGCTACCATAGACCTAGCTACTAACATATTACCTCTCCTTCCAGACCTAGCTACCATAGACCTAGCTACTAACATATTACCTCTCCTTCCAGACTAGTTACCATAGACCTAGCTACCACAGACCTAGCTACCACAGACCTAGCTACCACAGACCTAGCTACTAACATATTACCTCTACTTCCAGACTAGCTACCATATACCTAGCTACTGACATATTACCTCTCCTTCCAGACTAGCTACCATAGATCTAGCTACTAACATAATACCTCTCCTTCCAGACTAGCTACCACAGACCTAGCTACCATAGATCTAGCTACTAACATATTACCTCTCCTTCCAGACTAGCTACCATAGATCTAGCTACTAACATATTACCTCTCCTTCCAGACTAGCTACCACAGACCTAGCTACCATAGATCTAGCTACTAACATATTACTTCTCCTTCCAGACTAGCTACCACAAACCTAGCTACTAACATATTACCTCTCATTCCAGACTAGCTACCATAGACCTAGCTACCACAGACCTAGCTACCACACACCTAGCTACTAACATATTACCTCTCCTTCCAGACTAGCTACCATAGATCTAGCTACTAACACATTACCTCTCCTTCCAGACTAGCTACCACAGACCTAGCTACCACAGACCTAGCTACCATAGACCTAGCTACCATAGACCTAGCTTCTAACATAGTACCTTTCCTTCCAGACTAGCTACCACAGACCTAGCTACCATAGACCTAGCTACTAACATATTACCTCTCCTTCCAAACTAGCTACCATAGACCTAGCTACTAACATATTACCTCTCCTTCCAGACTAGCTACCATAGACCTAGCTACCATAGACCTAGCTACCAACATATGACCTCTCCTTTCAGACTAGCTACCATAGACCTAGCTACTAACATATTACCTCTCCTTCCAGACTAGCTACCATAGATCTAGCTACCATAGACCTAGCTACCTTAGACCTAGCTACTAACATTTTAGCTCTCCTTCCAGACTAGCTACCATAGACCTAGCTACCACAGACCTAGCTACCACAGACCTAGCTACTAACATATTACCTCTCCTTCAGACCAAGCTACCACAGACCAAGCTACCACAGACCTAGCTACCGCAGACCTAGCTACTAACATATTACCTCTCCTTCCAGACTAGCTACCATAGACCTAGCTACTAACATATTACCTCTCCTTCCAGACTAGCTACCATAGGCCTAGCTACCATAGACCTAGCTACCATAGACCTAGCTACCATAGACCTAGCTACTAGCATATTACCTCTCCTTCCAGACTAGCTACCATAGACCTAGCTACCATAGACCTAGCTACTAATATATTACCTCTCCTTCCAGACTAGCTACCATAGACCTAGCTACCAACATATGACCTCTCCTTTCAGACTAGCTACCATAGACCTAGCTACTAACATATTACCTCTCCTTCCAGACTAGCTACCATAGATCTAGCTACCACAGACCTAGCTACCACAGACCTAGCTACCATAGACCTAGCTACTAACATATTACCTCTATTTCAGACTAGCTACCACAGACCTAGCTACCACAGACCTAGCTACCATAGACCTAGCTACTAACATATTACCTCTATTTCAGACTAGCTACCACAGACCTAGCTAGCATAGACCTACCTACCATAGACCTAGCTACTAACATATTACCTCTCCTTCCAGACTAGCTACCATAGATCTAGCTACCATAGACCTAGCTACCACAGACCTAGCTATTAACATATGACCTCTCTTTTCAGACTAGCTACCATAGACCTAGCTACCATAGACCTAGCTACCACAGACCTAGCTACCACAGACCTAGATACTAACATATGACCTCTCTTTTCAGACTAGCTACCATATACCTAGCTACCACAGACCTAGCTAGCATAGACCTACCTACCATAGACCTAGCTACTAACATATTACCTCTCCTTCCAGACTAGCTACCATAGACCTAGCTACCACAGACCTAGCTACCATAGACCTAGCTACTAACATATGACCTCTCTTTTCAGACTAGCTACCACAGACCTAGCTACTAACATATGACCTCTCCTTCCAGACTAGCTACCATAGACCTAGCTACCATAGACCTAGCTACCATAGACCTAGCTACTAACATATCACCTCTCTTTTCAGACTAGCTACCATAGACCTAGCTACCACAGACCTAGCTACTAACATATTACCTCTCCTTCCAGACTAGCTACCACAGACCTAGCTACCATAGACCTAGCTACTAACACATTACCTCTCCTTCCAGACTAGCTACCATAGATCTAGCTACAATAGATCTAGCTACCATAGACCTAGCTACTAACATATTACCTCTCCTTCCAGACTAGCTACCATAGACCTAGCTACTAACATATTACCTCTCTTTTCAGACTAGCTACCATAGACCTAGCTACCACAGACCTAGCTACTAACATATTACCTCTCCTTCCAGACTAGCTACCACAGACCTAGCTACCATAGACCTAGCTACTAACACATTACCTCTCCTTCCAGACTAGCTACCATAGACCTAGCTACTCTAGCTACCATAGACCTAGCTACTAACACATTACCTCTCCTTCCAGACTAGCTACCATAGACCTAGCTACTAACATATTACCTCTCCTTCCAGAATAGCTACCATAGACCTAGCTACCATAGACCTAGCTACCACAGACCTAGCTACCACAGACCTAGCTACTAACATATTACCTCTCCTTCCAAACTAGCTACCATAGATCTAGCTACCACAGACCTAGCTACCACAGATCTAGCTACTAACATATTACCTCTCCTTCCAGACTAGCTACCACAGACCTAGCTACCATGGACCTAGCTACTAACATATTACCTCTCCTTCCAGACTAGCTACCATAGACCTAGCTACTAACATATTACCTCTCCTTCCAGACTAGCTACCATAGACCTAGCTACCATAGACCTAGCTACTAACATATTACTTCTCCTTCCAGACTAGCTACCATAGATCTAGCTACCATACACCTAGCTACCATAGACCTAGCTACCATAGACCTAGCTACTAATATATTACCTCTCCTTCCAGACTAGCTACCATAGATCTAGCTACCATAGACCTAGCTACTAACATATGACCTCTCCTTTCAGACTAGCTACCACAGACCTAGCTACCACAGACCTAGCTACCACAGACCTAGCTACCACAGACCTAGCTACCACAGACCTAGCTACTAACATATTACCTCTCCTTCCAGACTAGCTACCACAGACCTAGCTACTAACGTATGACCTCTCCTTTCAGACTAGCTACCATAGATCTAGCTACTAACATATGACCTCTCCTTTCAGACTAGCTACCATAGACCTAGCTACCATAGACCTAGCTACTAACATATGACCTCTCCTTTCAGACTAGCTACCATAGATCTAGCTTCCATAGATCTAGCTACCATAGACATCATGTTAGCATGGTAGATGGGTAAAAGGAAAGCTCCTGGAGACGGACCCAGAAAGACTCACATCTTTAAATTACTACCAAAGGTGATTCTAACATGTATTGACTCAGGGCTGTGAAAACATGTTTTCACTTTTTCATTATGGGGGTGTAGATGGGTGAAAGTTTGAATTGAAACTAACACAACAAAATGTGTAATAAGTCAAGAGGTATGAATCCACTCTGAAGGCACGGTATGTGCAGATATGTCTCTCTCTCTCTCTCTCTCTCTCTCTTTCTCTCGGTCTCTCTCTCCCCACTCGCTCTCTATCCCCACTCGCTCTCTTTCTCTCTCTCTCTCGTGTGTGTGCGTGTGTGTGTGCATCTTGTTAGCTGTCACTCAAATGGCGAGGGGCTGAAGTTCATTGGCCAAAACTTGAATCGCTAGGGGGCTGAGGGGGGGGTGATTATGATGCAATATAGCTTAAATAAACTGTTGCTTTCAAACTAAAGATTTGGTGACACACTGAGAGAAGACAGTAGATTCTGCACATAGGATCTACACATTCACACATCCAGCCCAAAGCCGGAAGTTTAACCAATACTTAGTAATCGCCAATAACCAATACAATATCAGATCAATCATTTGTATAACCAATATAATATCAGATCAATCATTTGTATATCCAATATAATATCAGATCAATCATTTGTATATCCAATATAATATCAGATCAATCATTTGTATATCCAATATAATATCAGATCAATCATTTGTATAACCAATATAATATCAGATCAATCATTTGTATAACCAATATAATATCAGATCAATCATTTGTATATCCAATATAATATCAGATCAATCATTTGTATATCCAATATAATATCAGATCAATCATTTGTATAACCAATATAATATCAGATCAATCATTTGTATATCCAATATAATATCAGATCAATCATTTGTATATCCAATATAATATCAGATCAATCATTTGTATATCCAATATAATATCAGATCAATCCAATATAATATCAGATCAATCATTTGTATATCCAATATAATATCAGATCAATCATTTGTATAACCAATATAATATCAGATCAATCATTTGTATATCCAATATAATATCAGATCAATCATTTGTATATCCAATATAATATCAGATCAATCATTTGTATATCCAATATAATATCAGATCAATCCTTAATATCAGATCAAACATTTGTATATCCAATATAATATCAGATCAATCATTTGTATATCCAATATAATATCAGATCAATCATTTGTATATCCAATATAATATCAGATCAATCCAATATAATATCAGATCAATCATTTGTATATCCAATATAATATCAGATCAATCATTTGTATATCCAACATAACAAAATTTTGAAAAAGTCAAGGGGTCTGAATACTTCCTGAATGCACTGTTTATTGTTAATGTGTTCTTCTCTCTCTCTCTCTCTCTCTCGCTCTCTGCTCTTCGGCAAGCAATGATGAGGGGCACTTCCTGTACAGAATGCAAACCCTCACTGCAGACACACGCACCATCGACACACTCTCTCCACCTCAACACAGACCAAAACATCCCACCACTGTGATAACGGTGACAGGTCCCCAAAAAACACAGCATGACACACACCATCCCATAATACTGCGTCCCACAGACATCATGTTACCATGGAGACCACTCTCCCATTACTACAGGTGTCCTATGGTTCAGAAGAGCAGGAGGAGAGACAGAGAGGGAGAGACAGAGAGGGAGAGACAGAGAGGGAGAGACAGAGAGGGAGAGACAGAGAGGGAGAGACAGAGAGGGAGAGACAGAGAGGGAGACAGAGGGAGAGACAGAGAGAGAGGGAGAGACGGAGAGGGAGAGACAGAGAGGGAGAGACAGAGAGGGAGACGGCGGGAGAGGGAGACGGCGGGAGAGGGAGACGGCGGGAGAGGGAGACGGCGGGAGAGGGAGAGCGGGACTGACAGGGAGAGAGAGACAGAGAGAGACGGAGGGAGGTAAAGAGAGACAAAGAGAGGAAGTATACTCCAGAGCAAGCCTCCACCTTCCCGTAGAACAGGTATTGTAAAGGCCACATCCACCAAGGACCAACTGTTACAGTAACCTACCATTCAGACCCCCTCTCTATAGACTGTTACAGTAACCTACCATTCAGACCCCCTCTCTATAGACTGTTACAGTAACCTACCATTCAGACCCCCTCTCTATAGACTGTTACAGTAACCTACCATTCAGACCCCCTCTCTATAGACTGTTACAGTAACCTACCATTCAGACCCCCTCTCTATAGACTGTTACAGTAACCTACCATTCAGACCCCCTCTCTATAGACTGTTACAGTAACCTACCATTCAGACCCTCTCTCTATAGACTGTTACAGTAACCTACCATTCAGACCCTCTCTCTATAGACTGTTACAGTAACCTACCATTCAGACCCTCTCTCTATAGACTGTTACAGTAACCTACCATTCAGACCCCCTCTCTATAGACTGTTACAGTAACCTACCATTCAGACCCTCTCTCTATAGACTGTTACAGTAACCTACCATTCAGACCCTCTCTCTATAGACTGTTACAGTAACCTACCATTCAGACCCTCTCTCTATAGACTGTTACAGTAACCTACCATTCAGACCCCCTCTCTATAGACTGTTACAGTAACCTACCATTCAGACCCCCTCTCTATAGACTGTTACAGTAACCTACCATTCAGACCCCCTCTCTATAGACTGTTACAGTAACCTACCATTCAGACCCCCTCTCTATAGACTGTTACAGTAACCTACCATTCAGACCCTCTCTCTATAGACTGTTACAGTAACCTACCATTCAGACCCTCTCTCTATAGACTGTTACAGTAACCTACCATTCAGACCCTCTCTCTATAGACTGTTACAGTAACCTACCATTCAGACCCTCTCTCTATAGACTGTTACAGTAACCTACCATTCAGACCCTCTCTCTATAGACTGTTACAGTAACCTACCAGTCAGACCCTCTCTCTATAGACTGTTACAGTAACCTACCAGTCAGACCCTCTCTCTATAGACTGTTACAGTAACCTACCATTCAGACCCTCTCTCTATAGACTGTTACAGTAACCTACCAGTCAGACCCTCTCTCTATAGACTGTTACAGTAACCTACCATTCAGACCCTCTCTCTATAGACTGTTACAGTAACCTACCATTCAGACCCTCTCTCTATAGACTGTTACAGTAACCTACCAGTCAGACCCTCTCTCTATAGACTGTTACAGTAACCTACCATTCAGACCCTCTCTCTATAGACTGTTACAGTAACCTACCATTCAGACCCTCTCTCTATAGACTGTTACAGTAACCTACCATTCAGACCCTCTCTCTATAGACTGTTACAGTAACCTACCAGTCAGACCCTCTCTCTATAGACTGTTACAGTAACCTACCATTCAGACCCTCTCTCTATAGACTGTTACAGTAACCTACCATTCAGACCCTCTCTCTATAGACTGTTACAGTAACCTACCATTCAGACCCTCTCTCTATAGACTGTTACAGTAACCCACCACACACACTCACTTTGTCAACCACTGACTGACACACACACACACACACACACACACACACACACACACACACACACACACACACACACACACACACACACACACACACACACACACACACACACACACACACACACACACACACACACACACGTTTCAGAGGAGAGGAGGAATGCCAGACATCTTGTCTTGACTTGTTTTACCTAGAGGATAATGAACTTGTCTCTCTCTGTGTGGGAGTACAGAGCCCTGAAACAGTGATTGAGAGACTTGTAAAAACTTTTCCTTGTTGCTGCCATTCATGATTATTATTATACATCTGTTGATGGAGATACTGGCCTGCTTCCCTAAACTACTCTCACTTCTCCTCTGTCTGCCCCTCTCCTTCTCTGAAATTTGTCAGTGAAATTAGAGCAAAAAATAGCCATGGTGAGAACTGTCAACAGACCACAAGGTGAAGGAGAGAGAGAGAGAGAGAGAGAGAGACAGACAGACAGACAGATAAAGAGAGAGAGAGAGAGACAGACACAGAGAGATAGAGACAGACAGATAAAGAGAGAGAGACAGAGACAGAGATACAGATCGTATAGTATTAGAGCCCAGTATTTTAGTCTGTGGGTCTCTTCTAGATCAGCTAGTGTGGTCTGTTTCCGCTTTGTTGGGGACGGAAAGGGTGGGTTTCTGCCTCTCTGTGTGTGTTGCACTTCACCCTCTTTGCATTTCCTGTGTTACCCCCCTGACGATGCAGCAACACACACCCCAAGATGCATTGCACACAGTAGCATCACGTGTGCAGCATCTTCAACGGCTGTACGTTCTGGCTAGACACTGGTACCATCTCCTCTCTGTTGTACGTTCTGGCTAGACACTGGTACCATCTCCTCTCTGTTGTATGTTCTGGTACCATCTCCTCTCTGTTGTATGTTCTGGTACCATCTCCTCTCTGTTGTATGTTCTGGTACCATCTCCTCTCTGTTATATGTTCTGGCTAGACACTGGTACCATCTCCTCTCTGTTGTATGTTCTGGTACCATCTCCTCTCTGTTGTATGTTCTGGTACCATCTCCTCTCTGTTGTATGTTCTGGTACCATCTCCTCTCTGTTGTATGTTCTGGTACCATCTCCTCTCTGTTGTATGTTCTGGTACCATCTCCTCTCTGTTGTACGTTCTGGTACCATCTCCTCTCTGTTGTATGTTCTGGTACCATCTCCTCTCTGTTGTATGTTCTGGTTAGACACTGGTACCATCTCCTCTCTGTTGTATGTTCTGGTACCATCTCCTCTCTGTTGTATGTTCTGGTACCATCTCCTCTCTGTTGTATGTTCTGGTACCATCTCCTCTCTGTTGTATGTTCTGGTTAGACACTGGTACCATCTCCTCTCTGTTGTACGTTCTGGTACCATCTCTGCAGCCTACTGCTTCATACCTCATAGTACTGTTTGACTGCTTATACAGTCTATACCTGACACACACACACACACACACACACACACACACACACACACACCCGACTGATGATGCAATCTCTAAAAATCAGGGATGGGCCCCTAAATTAGTCAGGTAGCCAGCTATCTAAACTTTGCAACATGGTCTAATTACCGTCCGGGGGCGGCCATATTGATGCTGTTAGTCACTCTCACTCAGATATCACATATAAAAAAATAAACATTTCTCTCCACCCTGTGGAAAAGTGTACCACTGCAGCAAACGTGGTTTAAACTGAAAAGTTCTCTCTCCACCCCACAAATGATCTCCGCTGTCAAGAGGGGTTATGGATGTGGGTACGCAGACCAGCGAGCGGCCCCCACCCCCACCACGACGAGCGGCCCCCACCCCCACCACGACGAGCGGCCCCCACCCCCGTCACGACGAGCGGCCCCCACCCCCACCACGACGAGCGGCCCCCACCCCCACCACGACGAGCGGCCCCGACCCCGTCACGACGAGCGGCCCCCCCACCACGACGAGCGGCCCCCACCCCCACCACGACGAGCGGCTTCCACCCCGCCACGACGAGCGGCCCCCACCCCCGTAACGACGAGCGGCCCCCACCCCCGTAACGACGAGCGGCCCCCACCCCCGCAACGACGAGCGGCCCCCACCCCGTCACGAAGAGCGGCCCTCACCCCCACGAGCGGCCCCCACCCCCACCACGACGAGCGGCCCTGCCTCCGTCACGACGAGCGGACCCCACCCCGCCACGACGAGCGACTTCCACTCCCACCACAACGAGCGGCCCCCCACCCCCACCACAACGAGCGGCCCCCACCCCCACCACGACGAGCGGCCCCCACCCCCGTCACTACGACCGGCTTCCACTCCCACCACGACGAGCGGCCCCCCACCCCGCCACGACGAGCGGCTTCCACTCCCACCACAAAGAGCGGCCCCCACCCCCGCCACGACGAGCGGCTTCCACTCCCGCCACGACGAGCGGCCCCCGCCCTCGCCACGACGAGCGGCCCCCACCCCCGTCACGACGAGCGGCTTCCACTCCCACCACGACGAGCGGCCCCGACCCCGTCACGACGAGCGGCTTCCACTCCCACAACGAGCGGCCCCCACCCCCGCCACGACGAGCGGCTTCCACTCCCACCACAACGAGCAGCCCCCACCCCCGCAACGACGAGCGGCCCCCACCCCGTAACGACGAGCGGCCCCCACCCCCACCACGACGAGCGGCCCCCACCCCCGTCACGAAGAGCGGCCCTCACCCCCACGAGCCGCCCCCACCCCCACCACGACGAGCGGCCCTGCCTCCGTCACGACGAGCGGCCCCGACCCCGTCACGACGAGCGGCTTCCACTCCCACAACGAGCGGCCCCCACCCCGCCACGACGAGCGGCTTCCACTCCCACCACAACGAGCAGCCCCCACCCCCGCCACGACGAGCGGCCCCCACCCCCACCACGACGAGCGGCCCCCACCCCCGTCACGACGAGCGGCTTCCACTCCCACCACGACGAGCGGCCCCGACCCCGTCACGACGAGCGGCTTCCACTCCCACAACGAGCGGCCCCCACCCCCCGCCACGACGAGCGGCTTCCACTCCCACCACAACGAGCAGCCCCCACCCCCGCAACGACGAGCGGCCCCCACCCCCGTAACGACGAGCGGCCCCCACCCCCACCACGACGAGCGGCCCCCACCCCGTCACGAAGAGCGGCCCTCACCCCCACGAGCGGCCCCCCACCCCCACCACGACGAGCGGCCCTGCCTCCGTCACGACGAGCGGCCCCGACCCCGTCACGACGAGCGGCTTCCACTCCCACCACAACGAGCAGCCCCCCACCCCGCCACGACGAGCGGCCCCCACCCCCCACCACGACGAGCGGCCCCCACCCCCGTCACGAAGAGCGGCCCTCACCCCCACGAGCGCCCCCCACCCCCACCACGACGAGCGGCCCTGCCTCCGTCACGACGAGCGGACCCCCACCCCCGCCACGACGAGCGGCCCCCACCCCCGCCACGACGAGCGGCCCCCACCCCCGCCACAACGAGCGGCCACCACCCCCGCCACGACGAGCGGCCGCCCCCACCCCGTCACGACGAGCGGCCCCCACCCCGCCACGACGAGTGGCCCCCACCCCCGCCACGACGAGCGGCCCCCACCCCCATCACGACGAGCGGCCCCCACCCCCGCCACGACGAGCAGCTTCCACTCCCACCACAACGAGCGGCCCCCACCATGACGAACGGTCTCCGCCCCATCACGATGAGCGGCCCCCACCCCTATCAAAGACCCGTCACGACGAGCAGCCCCCACCCCCACAACGACGAGCGGCCCCCACCCCTATCAAAGACCCATCATGATGAAGGCCCCGCGGTTACCCATCCCTGCTATAAATAATGACTGGGATCAATCACAGCGCGGCGCGACATCACAGCTGGACACCCACCCGCTGCCCTCGTTCCTCCCCCTGTAACCTACTCCTCCCGGTGGCAACGGAACCCCCTGTCACCAACTGAGACGGACCAGAAGACAAGAGCAGACATCGGGTCTAACCCTTAACCATCAACAGATCACCATAGCAACGTGGGAAATATTTATAGTCAATACATTTGGCTACTGTATTATAATGATGTGGTATATAATAAGTTACTACAATATATAGACTAGGCTGCTATAGTAACCTACTACAATATATAGACTAGGCTGCTATAGTAACCTACTACAATATATAGACTAGGCTGCTACAGTAACCTACTACAATATATAGACTAGGCTGCTATAGTAACCTACTACAATATATAGACTAGGCTGCTATAGTAACCTACTACAATATATAGACTAGGCTGCTACAGTAACCTACTACAATATATAGACTAGGCTGCTATAGTAACCTACTACAATATATAGACTAGGCTGCTATAGTAACCTACTACAATATATAGACTAGGCTGCTATAGTAACCTACTACAATATATAGACTAGGCTGCTACAGTAACCTACTACAATATATAGACTAGGCTGCTACAGTAACCTACTACAATATATAGACTAGGCTGCTACAGTAACCTACTACAATATATAGACTAGGCTGCTATAGTAACCTACTACAATATATAGACTAGGCTGCTATAGTAACCTACTACAATATATAGACTAGGCTGCTACAGTAACCTACTACAATATATAGACTGAGGCTGCTACAGTAACCTACTACAATATATAGACTGAAGGCTGCTATAGTAACCTACTACAATATATAGACTAAGGCTGCTATAGTAACCTACTACAATATATAGACTAGGCTGCTACAGTAACCTACTACAATATATAGACTAGGCTGCTACAGTAACCTACTACAATATATAGACTAGGCTGCTACAGTAACCTGCTACAATATATAGACTGAGGCTGCTACAGTAACCTACTACAATATATAGACTAGGCTGCTACAGTAACCTACTACAATATATAGACTAGGCTGCTACAGTAACCTACTACAATATATAGACTAGGCTGCTATAGTAACCTACTACAATATATAGACTAGGCTGCTACAGTAACCTACTACAATATATAGACTAGGCTGCTACAGTAACCTACTACAATATATAGACTAGGCTGCTACAGTAGGCCAATAGGCCTGTAGATAAGTCCCACCTTGACACTGGAAACCTTGCTTCCCGAAACCCCTGTGAAGAGAAGTGAAACATGAGGTTTATTATTGACTCTGATGATGGAATGTCCTCACTACAACACACCTCTTTCTAACGTTGGAATTGTGGTTGTATTTATTAGGGATCCTCAGTAGCTACTCTTCCTGGGGTCCAAACACACCAAAGCATCCACATTACAGATAAAACAGTTAACTATGTTTGTAACCTTTATTTAACTAGGCAAGCCAGTTAAGAACAAATTCTTATTTTCAATGACAGCCTAGGAACAGTGGGTTAAGTGCCTTGTTCAGGGGCAGAATGACAGATTTTAACCACCAGTCTACCTGCCCCCCCCTCTAGCCACCAGTCTACCTGCCCCCCCCCCTCTAGCCACCAGTCTACCTGCCCCCCCCTCTAGCCACCAGTCTACCTGCCCCCCCCTCTAGCCACCAGTCTACCTGCCCCCCTAACCACCAGTCTACCTGCCCCCCCCTCAAACCACCAGTCTACCTGCCCCCCCCTCAAACCACGTCTACCTGCCCCCCCCTCTAAACACCCGTCTACCTGCCCCCCCTCTAAACACCCGTCTACCTGCCCCCCCCTCTAACCACCAGTCTACCTGCCCCCCCTTTAACCACCAGTCTACCTGCCCCCCCCTTTAACCACCAGTCTACCTGCCCCCCCCTTTTTAACCACCAGTCTACCTGCCCCCCCCTCTAACCACCAGTCTACCTGCCCCCCCACCTCTAACCACCAGTCTACCTGCCCCCCCACCTCTAACCACCAGTCTACCTGCCCCCCCCACCTCTAACCACCAGTCTACCTGCCCCCCCCACCTCTAACCACCAGTCTACCTGCCCCCCCCTCAAACCACCAGTCTACCTGCCCCCCCTCTAGCCACCAGTCTACCTGCCCCCCCTCAAACCACCAGTCTACCTGCCCCCCCTCTAGCCACCAGTCTACCTGCCCCCCCTCAAACCACTAGTCTACCTGCCCCCCCCAAAAACCACCAGTCTACCTGCTCCCCCCTTTAACCACCAGTCTACCTGCCCCTCCTCTAACCAGCAGTCTACCTACCCCCCCTCTAACCACCAGTCTACCTACCCCCCTCTAACCACCAGTCTACCTGCCCCCCTTTAACCACCAGTCTACCAGCTCCCCCCTTTAACCACCAGTCTACCTCCTCCCCCCTTTAACCACCAGTCTACCTGCCCCCCCCTCTAACCAGCAGTCTACCTACCCCCCCCTCTGACCAGCAGTCTACCTACCCCCCCCTTTAACTAGGAGTCTACCTTCCCCCCCTCTAACCACCAGTCTACCTGTCACCCCATTAAGTTTGTACTTAATGAGCTGAAGATAAAACAGATCATCATAACATCCCTGAATGGTGTCACACCGACACACACCGACACACACACACACACACACACAACCTGGAGTCCGTGTGTGATGCGGTAGAATGGTCGATAGACTGCCTATCTGTCTGATGGGTCTGACCACACATAGTAATACATGCTATACATGCTATAGTATCTACACTGACGGATTCATGGTTATGCAACCATGTTCCATTCGGGGTTTTGGAGGCTGTGGGTTAATCTCTTGTTTGTAATTCATGCCGTCTCTCTGTCTCTCTGTGCCTGGCTAAAGTCATTCAGCAGCAAGTGAATCACCTGTACCCTGCGCGCCGCACACACACCCCACGCACACACACACACTAACCAGATGAAGTCCGTGCAGTGGCTGCAGAACGTGGGCTGCTTGAAGAAGCGCGCGATGAACTTGTGGTCCTTGACCTCGTGCACGTTCTTCTGGCGCAGAGCTCCTTGGCGCGCGAAGCCCCTCGCGGCCCCGCTCTCCCGCCGCTCGGATCCCCCGGTGCTCGAGCTCTCTCCGTCGCTGCTGCCCTGCTCGCGGTCAGCCATTTTAACGCGGAAGTGTTTTGAAATGAGGAGGAAAGAGCGAGTTGGTGCCTTTTCAGCAGGTGCCTCCCTCCCTTCTTCCTCTGTCGGTGTCGGTTTCCCCCCGGTGTTTGCTCGGTGTGAATGTCCGGACTCCTGCCAAGCCTCACACTGCCGGGTCCCCGACTCCCCGTGGGCCCTGCTTCCCTGTTCGCTCGGAGACTGGGCAGCGCTGCTACAGCTGTGGCGACGTGCTGCTGGTGTGTGAGCGGAGCGCCTCATGCAGTGTGTATGTTGTTTGCAGGAAGAGTGTTGCGCTGAAACCGTGAGATAGGGGGCAACGAAGGCCCTCCCCCGTATCTACTCGGAATTCCACGGTGCACGGTGTGAGTGTGTAGGAAGAGACAAGAGGGACTGTTTTTGTGGCAAACATTTGGGTGAACAGTAGGTATGGGTTTAGCCTAGGTCACGAGAGAGACTGACAGAGAGAAGGGCTGTGTTGTTGAATGTTTGTGAATGTAGAGGTCTAAAACATCCCCAGAGAGATAAACAAGTAAACACTTGTTGAAGATCACCTGACCAGCCACTCAGCCAGTGAGAGAGAGAAGGACGTGGGTGGAACTCTAGAATGTAGAGGATGATGGAATAGAACAGTAGAATAGATAGAACACCAGAATATAGAACTGTGGAATAGATAGAACACCAGAATATAGAACTGTGGAATAGATAGAACACCAGAATATAGAACTGTAGAATAGATAGAACACCAGAATATAGAACTGTGGAATAGATAGAACACCAGAATATAGAACTGTGGAATAGATAGAACACCAGAATATAGAACAGTAGGATAGATACAACACCAGAATATAGAACAGTAGGATAGATAGAACACCAGAATATAGAACAGTAGGATAGATAGAACACCAGAATATAGAACTGTAGGATAGATAGAACACCAGAATATAGAACTGTAGAATAGATAGAACACCAGAATATAGAACAGTAGGATAGATAGAACACCAGCATATAGAACTGTAGAATAGGTAGAACACCAGAATATAGAACTGTGGAATAGATAGAACACCAGAATATAGAACTGTAGAATAGATAGAACACCAGAATATAGAACTGTAGAATAGGTAGAACACCAGAATATAGAACTGTGGAATAGATAGAACACCAGAATATAGAACTGTAGAATAGATAGAACACCAGAATATAGAACAGTAGGATAGATAGAACACCAGAATATAGAACTGTGGGATAGATAGAACACCAGAATATAGAACAGTAGGATAGATAGAACACCAGAATATAGAACTGTAGAATAGATAGAACACCAGAATATAGAACTGTGGAATAGATAGAACACCAGAATATAGAACTGTAGAATAGATAGAACACCAGAATATAGAACAGTAGGATAGATAGAACACCAGAATATAGAACAGTAGGATAGATAGAACACCAGAATATAGAACTGTAGGATAGATAGAACACCAGAATATAGAACTGTGGAATAGATAGAACACCAGAATATAGAACTGTAGAATAGATAGAACACCAGAATATAGAACTGTAGAATAGATAGAACACAAGAATATAGAACAGTAGGATAGATAGAACACCAGCATATAGAACTGTAGAATAGGTAGAACACCAGAATATAGAACTGTGGAATAGATAGAACACCAGAATATAGAACTGTAGAATAGATAGAACACCAGACTATAGAACTGTGGAATAGATAGAACACCAGAATATAGAACAGTAGGATAGATAGAACACCAGAATATAGAACTGTAGGATAGATAGAACACCAGCATATAGAACTGTAGAATAGGTAGAACACCAGAATATAGAACTGTGGAATAGATAGAACACCAGAATATAGAATGTGATGTGGATGTGCATCCTGATAGAATAGGAGGTTAAAGCCACAGAGCTCTAAGGGAGTGATGTGGATCCCGGTAGAATAGGAGGGTGAAGCCACAGAGCTCTAAGGGAGTGATGTGGATCCCGGTAGAATAGGAGGGTGAAGCCACAGAGCTCTAAGGGAGTGATGTGGAGCCCGGTAGAATAGGAGGGTGCAGCCACAGAGCTCTAAGGGAGTGATGTGGATCCCGGTAGAATAGGAGGGTGAAGCCACAGAGCTCTAAGGGAGTGATGTGGATCCCGGTAGAATAGGAGGGTGAAGCCACAGAGCTCTAAGGGAGTGATGTGGATCCCGGTAGAATAGGAGGGTGAAGCCACAGAGCTCTAAGGGAGTGATGTGGATCCCGGTAGAATAGGAGGGTGAAGCCACAGAGCTCTAAGGGAGTGATGTGGATCCCGGTAGAATAGGAGGGTGAAGCCACAGAGCTCTAAGGGAGTGATGTGGATCCCGGTAGAATAGGAGGGTGAAGCCACAGAGCTCTAAGGGAGTGATGTCGATCCCGGTAGAATAGGAGGGTGAAGCCACAGAGCTCTAAGGGAGTGATGTGGATCCTGATAGAATAGGAGGGTGAAGCCACAGAGCTCTAAGGGAGTGATGTGGATCCCGGTAGAATAGGAGGGTGAAGCCACAGAGCTCTAAGGGAGTGATGTGGATCCTGGTAGAATAGGAGGGTGAAGCCACTTTAGTAACTTTAGTAAATTATCGGTAGTTTTGTGACACTAGCCGTTTAGACCTCATATTGAGGTCTATTGTCTGTCTGTGGATGTTTGTACATTGTCTGCTTTGACAGTGTAAAGACTGAGGGGGGGAGCAGTAGCCAGCGTGGGGATTTGAACCGGTGATTCTGTGGTTAGGAGCTGAGTGGCAGTTGAGTGCACTATTACCTGTCTGTGCCATGAGAGTTAGGACCCCTACATTGGGCCAATAGGAGCACTGCTTTTGAAACACATCTCTAGTAGCTGTCACGGAGGCCCTCTCCTTTCCTGTTCTCTAGTAGCTGTCATGGAGGCCCTCTCCTTTCCTGTTCTCTAGTAGCTGTCATGGAGGCCCTCTCCTTTCCTGTTCTCTAGTAGCTGTCACGGAGGCCCTCTCCTTTCCTGTTCTCTAGTAGCTGTCATGGAGGCCCTCTCCTTTCCTGTTCTCTAGTAGCTGTCATGGAGGCCCTCTCCTTTCCTGTTCTCTAGTAGCTGTCATGGAGGCCCTCTCCTTTCCTGTTCTCTAGTAGCTGTCATGGAGGCCCTCTCCTTTCCTGTTCTCTGGTAGCTGTCATGGAGGCCCTCTCCTTTCCTGTTCTCTAGTAGCTGTCATGGAGGCCCTCTCCTTTCCTGTTCTCTAGTAGCTGTCATGGAGGCCCTCTCCTTTCCTGTTCTCTGGTAGCTGTCATGGAGGCCCTCTCCTTTCCTGTTCTCTGGTAGCTGTCACGGAGGCCCTCTCCTTTCCTGTTCTCTAGTAGCTGTCACGGAGGCCCTCTCCTTTCCTGTTCTCTAGTAGCTGTCACGGAGGCCCTCTCCTTTCCTGTTCTCTGGTAGCTGTCACGGAGGCCCTCTCCTTTCCTGTTCTCTAGTAGCTGTCATGGAGGCCCTCTCCTTTCCTGTTCTCTAGTAGCTGTCATGGAGGCCCTCTCCTTTCCTGTTCTCTGGTAGCTGTCATGGAGGCCCTCTCCTTTCCTGTTCTCTAGTAGCTGTCATGGAGGCCCTCTCCTTTCCTGTTCTCTGGTAGCTGTCATGGAGGCCCTCTCCTTTCCTGTTCTCTAGTAGCTGTCATGGAGGCCCTCTCCTTTCCTGTTCTCTAGTAGCTGTCATGGAGGCCCTCTCCTTTCCTGTTCTCTGGTAGCTGTCACGGAGGCCCTCTCCTTTCCTGTTCTCTAGTAGCTGTCACGGAGGCCCTCTCCTTTCCTGTTCTCTAGTAGCTGTCACGGAGGCCCTCTCCTTTCCTGTTCTCTGGTAGCTGTCACGGAGGCCCTCTCCTTTCCTGTTCTCTAGTAGCTGTCACGGAGGCCCTCTCCTTTCCTGTTCTCTAGTAGCTGTCACGGAGGCCCTCTCCTTTCCTGTTCTCTAGTAGCTGTCATGGAGGCCCTCTCCTTTCCTGTTTTATTGGTGTCGGACACATGTTTACATTCCCAAAGCAAGTTAAATAAACAGACATGAACAGTAAACATTACACACACAAAAGTTTCAAAAGAGAATAAAGACATTTAAAATGAAGTTTAATTCCAAATCGCTATGTAACAATTTTCAGAAATGTTGGTAAATGAACTTTTATTGTTTTAAAGAAATTATGAAATAGATTAGATAGTGGAAAAAAACACACCAATTATGGCATGGGTTGTTCAATTATAGATTTTAAACAAATACATGTCTTATCACTTGATGGTTTCACTACAGAGGGACAAATAATGTTGTTTTATAAAAAAAACTCTCAGAGAAATAACATGTTTTATACTGTCAAATGAGACAAATAACTCATGTTTTATAAAGAACTGTGCAAATAATACATTTGTGACATCTCTCTCTCTCTCTCTATATATATATATATATATATATATATATATATATATATATATATATATATATATATATATATACACACACACACACACACACACAGTTGAAGTCGGATGTTTACATACATCTTAGACAAATACATTTAAACTCAGTTTTTCACAATTCCTGACATTTAATCCTAGTAAAAATTCCCTGTCTTAGGTCAGTTAGGATCACCACTTTATTTTAAGAATATGAAATGTCAGAATAATAGTAGAGAGAATGATTTATTTTCAGCTTTTATTTCTTTCATCACATTCCCAGTGGGTCATAAGTTTACATACATTCAATTAGTATTTGGTAGCATTGCCTTTAAATTGTTTAACTTGGGTGAAATGTTTCAGGTATCCTTCCACAAGCTTCCCACAATAAGTTGGGTGAATTTTGGCCCATTCCTCCTGACAGAGCAGGTGTAACTGAGCTCAGGTTTGTAGGCCTCCTTGCTCGCACACGCTTTTTCAGTTCTGCCCACAAATTTTCTATAGGATTGAGGTCAGGGCTTTGTGATGGCCACTCCAATACCTTGACTTTGTTGTCCTTAAGCCATTTTGCCACAACTTTGGAAGTATGCTTGGGGTCATTGTCCATTTGGAAGACCCATTTGCAACCCAGCTTTATCTTCCTGACTGATGTCTTGAGATGTTGCTTCAATATTTCCACATAATTTTCCTGCCTCATGATGCCATCTATTTTGTGAAGTGCACCAGTCCCTCCTGTAGCAAAGCACCCCCACAACATGATGCTGCCACCCTCGTGCTTCACGGTTGGGATAGTGTTCTTCGGCTTGCAAGCCTCCCCCTTTTTCCTCCAAACATAACGATGGTCATTATGGCCAAACAGTTCTATTTTTGTTTCTTCAGACCAGAGGACAATTCTCCCAAAAGTACGATCTTTGTCTCCATGTGCAGTTGCAAACCGTAGTCTGGCCTTTTTATGCCGGTTTTGAAGCAGTGGCTTCTTCCTTGCTGAGCGGCCTTTCAGGTTATGTCGATATAGGACTCGTTTTACTGTGGATATAGATACTTTTGTACCTGTTTGCCTCCAGCATCTTCACAAGGTCCTTTGCTGTTGTTCTGGGATTGATTTGCACTTTTCGCACAAAAGTACGTTCATCTCTGGGAGACAGAACGTGTCTCCTTCCTGAGCGGTACGACGGCTGCGTGGGTCCATGGTGTTTATACTTGCATGCTATTGTTTGTACAGATGAACATGGTACCTTCAGGTGTTTGAAAATTGCTCCCAAGGATGAACCAGACTTGTGGAGGTCTACAATTTGTTTTCTGAGGTCTTGCCTTATTTCTTTAGATTTTCCCATGATGTCAAGCAAAGAGGCACTGAGTTTGATGGTAGGCCTTGAAATACATCCACAGGTACACCTCCTATTGACTAAAATGATGTCAATTAGCCTGTAAGTTGCTCTGGATAAGAGCATCTGCTAAATGACTCAAATGTCAAATGTATTATAAATGTTTTGCATACAGATCTCCTATTATTGTATTGATTTAAAAACAAATGTATTACAAATGTATTATTTGCACAGTTCTTTATAAAACATTAGTTATTTGTCTCATTTGACAGTTTAACACTTGTTAGTGTTGGCTATTTAGCTTTTGTTTTTAAACAACATTATTTGTCCCTCTGTAATGAAACCATCAAGTGATAGATTTTAAACAAATACATGTCTGTCATTGAACAACACCATGCCGTGATTAGATAGTGAAAAAAACACACCAATCTATTTCATAATGTCTTTAAACAATAAAAGTTAAATTACCAACATTTCAGAAAATTGACATATTGCGTTTTGGAATGAAATTCTTCATTTTAAACGTCTTTATGTTCTTTTGAAACTTTTGTGTGTGTAATGTTTACTGTTAATGGGTGTTTATTTAACTTGCTTTGGGAATGTAAACATGTGTCCCACGCCATTAAAGGCCTTTAGAATGAAATGTCTACTGTCGGCTTTCTGTTCAACTGCGTGTTTCTGAAGCCACCTGCTGGCTGTTTAGGAGACGACACGCTGGGATCCGACGTTGCCGCTTGTGTAACTGTCATTGGATGGGATTTTGAATGTTAAAGCCTGACTGGGTACATACACTGTCCATCAAATGAAACCGGAAGAAAAGTTGACATATCAAAACAATGTGAAAGGAAGGATAGTGGTGTGTCCTTACCGAGCTGTTACGGTGAGTGTATTGTGGCATGAGTCTGTGTTCATGGTATTCTAACTGTTGTCTGGTTATTTGCATGTGTTGTAGCAGGCTAGTGAAAGTGACATGAACCTAACCTTCAGCCAATAATGTTAGCTTGTTGTGAACCGTTTCCTCAGCCATGCCAACTTCCTCGGTAAAGACACGGATCCCGCTCACGAGCTTCGGTCATCTGATCACCGAGGTGAAGGTCGGTAAACCAAGCCATAAGACGACTAAATATACTGAACAAAAAATATAAACGCCACAATTTCAAGGTCCTGGCGTGGTTGTGAGGCCGGTTGGACGTACTGCTAAGTTATCTGTAACGACATAGGAGGCGGTTTATGGTAGAATAATGAACATCAACAGCTCTGGTTGACATTACTGTAGTTATGGTGCCAACTGCACACTCCTTCAACTTGAGACATCTGTTGTGTGACAAAACTGCACATTTTAGAGTGGCCTTTTTAATGTCAACAGCACAAGGTGCACCTGTGTAATGATCATGCTGTTTAATCAGCTTCTTGATATGCCACACCTGTCAGGTGGATGGATTATCTGGGCACGGGACAAATGCTCACTAACAGGGATATAAACACATTTGTGATAAAATAAAGCTTTTTGTGCGTATGGAAAATGTCTGAGATGTTCTTATTTCAGTTCATGAAACATGGGACCAGCACTTTATATGTTGGTGTTTTATACTTTAGTTCAATGTATTTAACCAATACCACCCCTCTGCCGTCGACCCTTAACCAATACCACCCCTCTGCCGTCGACCCTTAACCAATACCACCCCTCTGCCGTCGACCCTTAACCAATACCACCCCTCTGCCGTCGACCCTTAACCAATACCACCCCTCCGCCGTCGACCCTTAACCAATACCACCCCTCCGCCGTCGACCCTTAACCAATACCACCCCTCCGCCGTCGACCCTTAACCAATACCACCCCTCCGCCGTCGACCCTTAACCAATACCACCCCTCCGCCGTCGACCCTTAACCAATACCACCCCTCCGCCGTCGACCCTTAACCAATACCACACCACAATTCACTTTCACCCGGTGCAAAACACACCTACCCTGGAGACTGGGTCAGATTAATGGAATCCCCTCATACATGTTCACTGTGATGTCATCAAGATGTGTCCATTCAGATTGTCCTGATCTGTCTGTGTGTCTATCTATCTGTGTGTGTGTGTGTGTGTGTGTGTGTGTGTGTGTGTAAAAGAGACAGTTGTTTGGTATGGAGGCTCCAGCTACTGTTAACCTGACTGGCTGGAGGAGACATTTCAACAGCTACACACTACAGGGCCGACGCAACGTAAGACACACACACACACACACACACACACACTAGCTGCTGCTGCCATAGCTCTGGAAGAGTATTATACTGCTGACATAACCTCTCTCTCTCTCTTTTTCTCTCTCTCTAGTTTGTCCTGGCTACCTATGGTGTCCTAGCGTTGTCAGCAGCAGCCTATATGATACACAAACGGAGTAAAGAGGACCCCAGAGTAGCCAGGCCCACTGCCTGACTGACACCCTCTCTCAATGTCCAATGTTCAATGCTTTATTGACCTGATATTCACATTGTTTTCCAATACTACCAAATCAGAGATTCATAACAGCAGCGCTCTTCCGCTCTCCCTCCCTCCCTCTCTTCCGCTCTCTCTCTCCCTCTCTCCTCTCTCTCTTCCGCTCTCTCTCTCCCTCCCTCCCTCTCTTCCGCTCTCTCTCTCCCTCTTCCGCTCTCTCTCCCTCCCTCCCTCTCTTCCGCTCTCTCCTCCATCCCTCCCCTCTCTTCCGCTCTCTCTCCCTCCCTCTCTCTCTCTCTCTCCCTCCTCCTCTCTTCCCTCTCTCTCTCTCCCTCCCTCTCTTCCGCTCTCTCTCCTCCTCCCTCTCTCTTCCGCTCTCTCTCTCCCTCCCTCCTCTCTTCCGCTCTCTCCCTCCCTCCCTCTCTTCCGCTCTCTCCTCCCCCTCTCTCTCTCTCCCTCTCTCTCTCCCTCCCCTCCCTCTCTTCCGCTCTCTCTCCCTCCCTCTCTCTCTTCCGCTCTCTCTCCCTCCCTCTCTCTCTTCCGCTCTCTCCCTCCCTCTCTCTCTTCCGCTCTCTCTCCCTCCTCTCTCTCTCCGCTCTCTCTCCCTCCCTCTCTTTCCGCTCTCTCTCCCCTCCCTCTCTCTCTTCTCTCTCTCTCCCTCCCTCTCTCTCTTCCGCTCTCTCTCCCTCCCCTCTCTCTCTTCCGCTCTCTCTCTCCCTCCTCTCTCTTCCCCTCTCTCTCTCCGCTCTCTCCCCTCTCTCTCTCCCCTCTCTCTCTCTTCCCTCTCTCTCTCCCTCTCTCTCTTCCGCTCTCTCTCTTCCCCCTCTCTCTCTCTTCCCCCTCTCTCTCTCTTCCTCTCCTCTCTCTCCCCCTCCTCTCTCTCTCTTCCCCTCCTCTCTCTCTTCCTCTCTCTCTCTCCCTCTCTCTCCCTCCCTCTCTCTCTCTCCTCCTCTCTCTCCCTCCCTCTCTCTCTCCTCCCTCTCTCTCTCTTCCCCTCTCTCTCTCCCTCTCCTCCTCCTCTCTCTCTCTCTCTCCTCTCTCTCTTCCGCTCCTCTCTCCTCTCTTCCGCTCTCTCTCTCCTCCCTCTCTCTCTCCCTCTCTCTTCCTCTCTTCTCTCTTCCTCTCTCTCTCCCCTCTCTCTCTCCCTCCCTCTCTCTCTTCCCCTCTCTCTCTCTCTTCCCCTCTCTCTCTCCCCCTCTCTCTCTTCTCCCTCTCTCCTCCTCTCTCTCTCCTCTCTCTCTCTCCCTCCCTCTCTCTCTCTCCCTCTCTCTCCCCCTCTCTCTCCCCTCTCTCCTCCTCCCTCTCTCTCTTCCCTCTCTCTCTCTCTCCCTCCTCTCTCTCTTCCCCTCTCTCTCCCTCCCTCCTCTCTTCCCCTCTCTCTCTCCCTCCCCTCCTCTCTCTCTTCCCTTCTCTCCCCTCCCTCTCTCTCTTCCCCTCTCTTCTCCCCTCTCTCTCTCTCCTCTCTCTCATCTCTCTCTCCCTCTCTCTCTTCTCTCTCTCCCTCTCTCTTCTCTCTCCCTCCCTCCCTCTCTCCCTCTCTCTCTCCCTCTCTCTCTCCCCTCCCTCTCTCTCTCTTCCATGTCTCTCTCTCCCTCCTCTCTTCCCCTCTCTCTCTCTCCTCTCTCTCTTCCGCTCTCTCTCCCCTCCCTCTCCTCTCTTCTCTTTCCCCTCTCTCTCCCTCTCTCTCTCTCTCCTCTCCTCCTCCCCTTGCCTCTCTCTCCTCCCTCTCTCTCTCTCCTCCGCTCTCTCTCTCTCCCTCCTCTCTCTCTCCCTCCTCTCCTCCCTCTCTTCCTCTCTCTCTCCTCTCTCTCTCTTCTTCCCTCTCTCTCTTCCCTCTCTTCTCCTCTCTTCCCTCTCTCTTCCCTCTCTCCCCTCCCTCTCTCTTCCGCTCTCTCTCCTCCCTCTCTCTCCCCTCTCTCTCCTCTCCTCTCTCTCTCCTCTTCCCCTCCCTCTCTCCCTCTCTCTCTCTCTCTCCCCTCTCTCTCTCCCCCTCCCTCTCTTCCGCTCTCTCTTCCCTCTCTCTTCCCCTCTCTCTCTTCCCTCCCTCTCCTCTTCCCTCTCTCTCTTCCTCCCTCTCTCTCTTCCCCCTCTCTCTCCTCTCTCTCTTCCCCTCTCTCTCCTCTTCCCCTCTCTCCTTCCCCTCCCTCTCTCTTCCCCTCTCTCTCTCTCCCCTCTCTCTCTCTCTCTCCCTCCTCTCTCTCTCCCTTCCCTCTCTCTCTTCCCTCTCTCTCCCCTCTCTCCTCTCTCCCCTCTCTCTCTCTCCCCTCTCTCCCTCTCTCCCCTCTCTCTCTCTCCCCTCTCTTCCCCTCTCTCTCCCCTTCCCCTCTCTCTCTTCCGCTCTCTCTCCCCCTCCCTCTCTTCGCTCTCTCTCCCTCCCTCTCTTCTCCCTCCCGCTCTCTCTTCCCTCTCTCTCTCCCTCCCTCTCTTCCCTCTCTCTCTTCCCTCTCCTCTCTCTCTCCCTCTCTCTCTTCCCTCTTCCTCTCTCTCTCCCTCTCTCTCTCTTCCCCCTCTCTCTCCCCTCTCTCTCTCTCTCCCTCTCTCTCTCTCCTCTCTCTCTCCCTCCCCTCTCTCTTCCGCTCTCTCTCTCTCTCCCTCTCTCTCTCCCTCTCCTTTCTCTCTCTCTCTCTCCCTCCCTCTCTTCCGCTCTCTCTCCCCTCTCTCTCTTCCGCTCTCTCTCTCCCTCTCTCTCTCTCTCCTCTCTCTCTCCTCTCTCCTTTCCGCTCTCTCTCTCCTCCCTCTCTCTTCTCTCTCTCCTCCCTCTCTCTCTCTTCCCTCTCTCTTCTCTCTCCCCTCTCTCCTGTCGTCTCTCTCTCTCCCTCTCTCTCTCTTTCCGCTCTCTCTCTCTTCCCTCTCTCTCTCTCCCGCTTCTTCCCTCCCTCTCTCTTCCGCTCTCTCTCTCCCTCCCTCTCCTTCCCTCTCTCTCCTCCCTCTCTCTCTTCCGCTCTCTCTCTCCCTCTCTTCCGCTCTCTCTTCCCCTCTCTCTCTTCCGCTCTCTCTCTCTCCTCTCTCTCTTCCCTCTCTCTCCCTTCCCTCTCTCCTCTCTTCCGCCTCTCTCTTCCCCTCTCTCTCTTCCTCTCTCTCTCTCCCCTCCCCTCTCTCTCTTTCCTCTCTCTCCCTCTCTCTTCCCCTCCCTCTCTCTCTTCCCTCTCTCTCTCCTCTCTCTCCTCCCTCTCTCTCTCCCTCTCTCCCTCCCTCTCTTCTCTCTCTCTTCCTCTCTCTCCCTCCCTCTCTCTCTCTTCTCCCTCCCTCTCCTTCCCCTCTCTCTCTCTCCTCTCTCTCTCTCTCCCCTCCTCTCTCTCTTCCAGCTCTCTCTCTCCCCCCTCTCTCTCTTCGCTCTCTCTCTCTCTCCCTCTCCCTCTCTCTCCCTCTCCTCTCTTCCCTCTCTCCCTCTCTTCCGCTCTCTCTCTCTTCTCTCTCTCTCTTTCCCTCTCTCTCTTCCTCTCTCTCTCCCCCTCTCTTCCTCTCTCCTCCCTCTCTCTCTTCCTCTCTCTCCTCCTCTCTCTTCCTCTCTCTCTCCCTCTCCTCTTCCCTCTCTCTCCCTCCCTCTCTCTCTTCCGCTCTCTCCCCTCCCTCTCTCTCTTCCCTCTCTCTCCCTCCCTCTCTCTTCCTCTCTCTCCCTCTCTCTTCCCCTCTCCCTCCCTCTCTCTCTTTCCTCTCTCTCTCTCCCTCTCTCTTTCCGCTCTCCTCTCCCTCCTCTCTCTTCCGCTCTCTCTCTTCCCTCTCTCTCTTCCACTCTCTCCCTCCCCTCCTCTCTCTCCCTCCCTCTCTCTCTTCCGCTC
>NC_059453.1:4305000-4395000 GCF_905237065.1 Salmo salar
TCCTCTCTCTCCCTCCTCCTCTCCTCCTCCCTCTCTCTCCTCTCTCTCCCTCCCTCTCTCTCTTCCGCTCTCTCTCCCTCCCCTCTCTCTTCCGCTCTCTCTCCCTCCCTCTCTCTCTCCCTCTCTCCTCTCTCCTCCCTCTCTCTCTCTTCCGCTCTCTCCCTCCCTCTCTCTCTTCCCTCTCTCTCCCTCCCTCTCTCTCTTCCCTCTCTCTCCTCCCTCTCTCTCTCCCTCTCTCCCTCCCTCCCTCTTCCGCTCTCTCTCTCTCCCTCCCTCTCTCTCTCCCCTCTCTCTCTCCCTCCTCCCTCTCTCCCGCTCTCTCCTCCCTCTCTCTCTCTTCCCCTCTCTCTCCCTCCCTCTCTCTCCCTCCCTCTCTCTCCCTCTCTCTCTCCCTCTCTCTTCCGCTCTCTCTCCTCCCTCTCTCTCTTCCGCTCTCTCTCCTCCCTCTCTCTCTTCCGCTCTCTCTCCCTCCCTCTCTCTCTCTTCCCCTCTCTCTCCCTTCCGCTCTCTCTCCCTCCCTCTCTCTCTCTTCCCCTCTCTCTCCCTCCCTCTCTCTCTTCCGCTCTCTCTCCCTCCCTCTCTCTCTTCCCTCTCTCTCTTCCCCTCTCTCTCTCTCCCTCTCTCTCTCCCTCCCCTCTCTCTTCCCCTCTCTCTCCTCCCTCTCTCTCTTCCCCTCTCCTCCCTCCCCCTCTCTCTCTTCCGCTCTCTCTCTCTCCCTCTCTCTCTTCCCCTCTCTCTCTCCCTCTCTCTCTTCCCTCTCTCTCCTCCCTCTCTCTCTCTTCCCTCTCTCTCCCTCTCTCTCCCCCTCTCTCTCCCCCTCTCTCTCTTCCCCTCTCTCTCCCTCCCTCTCTCTCTCTCCCCTCTCTCTCCCTCCCTCTCTCTCTTCCCCTCTCTCTCTCTCTCCCTCCCTCTCTCTCTTCCCTCTCTCTCTCTCCCCTCTCTCTCTCTCTCCTCCCTCTCTCTCCCTCTCTCTCCCTCCCTCTCTCTCTTCCTCTCTCTCTCCCTCCCTCTCTCTCTTCCCTCTCTCTCCCTCCCTCTCTCTCTTCCCTCTCTCTCCTCTCTCTCTCTCCCTCTCTCTCTCCCTCCCTCTCTCTCTTCCCCTCTCTCTCTCCCTCCCTCCCTCTCTCTCTTCCCCTCTCTCTCTCCCTCCCTCTCTCTCTCTCCCCTCTCTCTCTCCTCCCTCTCTCTCTCTTCCCTCTCTCTCTCTCTCCCTCCCTCTCTCTCTTCCGCTCTCTCTCTCTTCCCCTCTCTCTCTCTCCGCTCTCTCTCCCTCCCTCTCTCTCTTCCGCTCTCTCTCTCTCTTCCGCTCTCTCTCTTCCGCTCTCTCTCTCTCCCTCTCTCTCTTCCGCTCTCTCTCCCTCTCCGCTCCCTCTCTTCCGCTCTCTCTCTCCCTCCCTCTCTCTCTTCCGCTCTCTCTCCCTCCCTCTCTCTCTTCCGCTCTCTCTCCCTCTCTCTCTCTCTCTCTCTCTCTCCCTCTCTCTCTCTCCCTCCCTCTCTCTCTTCCGCTCTCTCTCCCTCCCTCTCTCCCTCTCTCTCTCTCCCTCTCTCTCCCTCCCTCTCTCTCTCTTCCGCTCTCTCTCCCTCCCTCTCTCTCTTCCGCTCTCTCTCTCCCTCTCTCTCTCTTCGCTCTCTCTCTCCCTCCTCTCTCTCTTCGCTCTCTCTCTCTTCCCCTCTCTCTCTCCCTCTCTCTCTCTCTCTTCCGCTCTCTCTCTCCCTCTCTCTTCCGCTCTCTCTCCCTCCCTCTCTCTCTTCCGCTCTCTCTCCCTCCCTCTCTCTCTTCCGCTCTCTCTCCCTCCCTCTCTCTCTTCCGCTCTCTCTCCCTCCCTCTCTCTCTTCCCTCTCTCCTCCCTCTCTCTCCCGCTCTCTCTCTTCCTCCCTCTCTCTCTCCCTCTCTCTCTCTTCCTCCCTCTCTCTCTCCCTCCCTCTCTCTCTCTTCCTCTCTCTCTCTCTTCCGCTCGCTCTCTCTCCCTCTCTCTGTATGTAAATGTTAATAAATAGAATTGAATCCAGTCACGATGTCTCTGTGTCGTCTTGGTTTAATCTCTAACCCAGAATAGAACAGAGCAGAATCCATCCTGGTATTCAGACTAACCGGTAACCATGACAACATGCTACTGGGAGCTCCAGGCTGCAGCGTGTATGTCTGGCCACGGGGTGGCGCTGGGGAGAGAGAATGTACTACATCAACTGGGTGGTTCGAGTGCTGATTGCCTGAAAGCTGTGGTATATCAGATCGTTTACCACGGGTAGGACAAAACATTTTATTTTTACTGCTCTAATTACGTTGGTAACCAGTTTATAAAAGCAATAAGGCACCTCGGGGGTTTGTGGTATATGACTAATATACCCCAGGCTCTCCGCTTTGCGTCGTGCCTAAGATCAGTCTTTGGTATATTGGCCATATGCCACGACCCCTCTGGCCTTATTGCTTAAATATGCAGCCTTACTGTATGTAGCCTATCTTACTGGTTATATATGGTCTCTATGGAAACAAGGGCCTGTCGTGCCAAACAGTGTCCCCCTCCACGTCACAATGGGATTGGATAAACTATTAGCCTCCGTTGCTATATCAATGGTGTGATGACCTAATGATTAGAATTTTGGAGATCATTACAGCCTAAATGACATTCTTTTCATCATCGTTATGCAAACAAGGCTGATTTCCGCTACAATTGTGCAGTTTAAACAAGTTTTGTTTAGCTAATAAAATGAAAACATTCATTCAAAAAAAAAATTGGTACCTTGTTAACATTTCAACATGAAATCCACGTCTTAAACGTTGCTACGTTTCATAAATGGCAAAGAAAACGTGTAATCTGCTTGACACATTAAAGTTACTTACTTTACAGACCAGGAAGTGAGCTAATTTCCACTCCATTCATATGGAAATCCATTTAATTCATACACTGGCTTGTCTTGCTGTCATGTTTTTATTTTAACCTGAACTTCCCTTACCTACACTGAAATAATATCATTTCACTAGTCCTCTATTATGATTTATGATTTATTTGTCTCTCGCATAGCTCATTAGTGCACCCTTGTGGTTGAATATATATATATATATATGTGTGTGTGTGTGTGTGTGTGTGTATGTCTCTATTGTAGGTTCTAGGATACAACAATGAATAATGTGGAACAAATAAATACCATCAAAGGAAACCTTACAATAATGACCACCTTGTGAAACAGCTGTGAAAACCAACCTGACAATATTTAAGATTTTAATACATAAACTTTGATTCGTTTTTGGTACAGTTGTCTCTTATTTATTTATTTTCACAGGGGGACACTCACATGGCAATCAGAATGAAATACATAATTCTGGTGTGTGTGTAATAAAGAGCTGGGTGCTGTGTGGTTGGGAGGTTCTGCCTGTCACTTGTTCTCACCCGGCAGCCTCAGAAGAGGGACTTGAAGAGGGAGACTGCAAAGTCCAGCCACTGCTGCTCTCTTTTGTTCTGAGTGTTTGCAGTGTTTTTAGT
Source organism: Salmo salar (assembly GCF_905237065.1). Classification (NCBI taxonomy): domain Eukaryota; kingdom Metazoa; phylum Chordata; class Actinopteri; order Salmoniformes; family Salmonidae; genus Salmo; species Salmo salar. The sequence goes on from NC_059453.1 coordinate 4,308,483, forward strand.
TCATCTGTGTATCTCACATATGATATGCCCAGTATGATACGGCTAGCAAACTTTATTAGCAGATAACGACAACGTGACAATAACAGTAGCTTTACATGCTGTAATGAGATGCAGGAGGGGATGAGTGGGCAGATTGTTGGGCAATCAGACGTCACTAGATGCAGAATTTCATCTGGAGGGAGAGGAGAGAAAGGATGAGGAAAGAGGCAGAATCAAGAGATGCTTGATCAGGTGCTGCGGCTAGTTCTTCCTGTCACGTGTCCTCGACAGGCAGCCAGTCTCAGTCAGGGATTTTGGGCCCCATGAAAAGATATCACATTGGGCACAACCACCACAGGCCACACCAACCCTGCGCAATTACCTGTAACCACACATCTCCAGAACCCAATCGACCCATTCAAAGCTTTACATAACTCTACCTTTGCAGGCTTGCAACTCTCTTGTAGTCCAATATTTACTGTAAGATATTTACAGACAGTGAGCTGTGAAAATATAACACTGTGCAGACATACATGTAACATTCTGCATACAGTGGAATTCACTATTTGATGCAAGACTGATGCCCTCTATAAGAAATGTGCTAAAGGACATCTTTTACAGTCTAAATGTCATTTTAATGGTAACAAAAACTTGAATGGAAAATTCTCTTAACGTTAATGAATAACTTAAAATAAATATAACTTAAATATACATTATTACCAATTCAATTCAAATAAACGGGCTTGTAACGCACTTGGATAGGTGTAGCAATATGGTGATGACTCAACCCGGCGGTGTAACGGGCTTGGATAGGTGTAGCAATATGGTGATGACTCAACCCGGCGGTGTAACGGGCTTGGATAGGTGTAGCAATATGGTGATGACTCAACCCGGCGGTGTAACGGGCTTGGATAGGTGTAGCAATATGGTGATGACTCAACCCGGCTGTGTAATGGACTCCGGGACACTTCTGCCATATTACATACACAAATCTAGAACCTCCAGATATGCGAACACTAACTAGAAACCAATGTCCAACTCCATACCAACCCTGGTCTAAAATTTGATTTGGAATTGGACACAAAAGATGAATGGCTAGGGAGAAGGGGTTAAGGACCAGGTAGCCTAGTGGTTAGAGCGCTGGGCCAGTAACCAAAAGGTTGCAAGATCGAATCCCTGAGCTGACAAGGTAAAAGTATGTCGTTCTACCCCTGAACAAGGCAGTTAACCCAGAGTTCCGAGGCCGTCATTGAAAATAAGCGTTTGTTCAAAGGTTACATTTTTTTATTTTTTTAAGTCTGTAACTGGGCAACTGAACAGTGAATTTCAGTCAATTGAACATTTTACTTGCAATGAATACATTTAATATGCAAATGTATACATTTACAGCCAATTCGAGCAAGTTTCAAATATTTACCAGCAAACAAATGAAAAAATTTACAAATATTTACATGCTTGTAAACATTACTTGGAATACAAGACAGATACATATGCTATATACTTACCAAACAACTTACCAACTTCACAGCCAATATCTGCAACAACAAAAAAACACATCTTTATACAAATTTAAAACAATATTACAACCGGTTATGCAGGACACAGGTAGTCTTGACACGCCTGAATTCCTCCTGGAGGCAGTCCCAGGTGGCCCTGGTCACCCAACCTTGCAGTGCCCTACACGGTAACTGTAGGCAGGAATCGCCAGTTACAAGGTATCTGTAGGAATATGGAAGACAATGTAATTATTAGACTGTTACATCACCAGGTCATTGTGGATTACTAAAGTATAATATCCCTGATAACAAATCATGATAACATTGGATTGCTAGATGCATGGGCACACATATGTACATGTGTAGCATGTGACAATAACAGGATCATATCAAGGACAGCATCACAAATGAACACATAAATACCACTTGAAGCTTGATGATGAGTTGATCATTGGAATCAGCTGTGCAGTGTGAAGGCAAAAACAAAAATGTGCCCCTCTTTAAGTCCCCAGGACTGACAACCACTGCTCTTCATTGGGACCTCTTCATATGTAGACAGGCCCACTGTTCCCCGGGCGCCCATTGTTCCCCGGGCGCCTAGCAACAGCCCTAGCAACAGAAATTAGAACTCAGAATCCCATTGTGACGTAGAGGGGGACACTATTTGGCCGGGGGACGACAGGCCCTTATACAGCCTACTGTAGATAGTCTACCTTACTAGTTATAGGTGGTCTCTATGGAAACAAGCCTACCTTACTACACTGAACAACAATATAAATACAGTATGTGTTGGTCCCATCACATTACAGAGTATTTTAGATATATATATATAATTTAAAAAAATATTTTTTTAAATAAATGATCTACACAAGTATTTTGTAAAACAGTGATTGGTTCATTGAAGCCCTGCCCACAAACCTCAAATATCATCCGCCATTAATCTGACCCAGGCTCCAGGGTAGGTGTCTCATTGAGGGGATTCCATTAATCTGACCCAGCATCCAGGGTAGGTGTCTCATTGAGGGGATTCCATTAATCTGACCCAGTCTCCAGGGTAGGTATCTCATTGAGGGGATTCCATTAATCTGACCCAGCTCCAGGGTAGGAATCTCATTGAGGGGATTCCATTAATCTGACCCAGGCTCCAGGGTAGGAGTCTCATTGAGGGGATTCCGTTAATCTGACCCAGCATCCAGGGTAGTCTCATTGTCTGCCCCTCCAGGGTAGGTGTCTCATTGAGGGGATTCCATTAATCTGACCCAGCATCCAGGGTAGGTATCTCATTGAGGGGATTCCATTAATCTGACCCAGGCTCCAGGGTAGGTGTCTCATTGAGGGGATTCCATTAATCTGACCCAGGCTCCAGGGTAGGTGTCTCATTGAGGGGATTCCATTAATCTGACCCAGGCTCCAGGGTAGGTGTCTCATTGAGGGGATTCCATTAATCTGACCCAGTCTCCAGGGTAGGTGTCTCATTGAGGGGATTCCATTAATCTGACCCAGGGGGATCTGCTGAGGAATATTTCTGTTTGTAATAAAGCCCTTTTGTGGGGGAAAAAACAAATTCTGATTGGCTGGGCCTGGTTCCCTAGTGGGTCGGCCTGGCTCCCAATTGGGTGGGCCTATGCAACATGCAACAATTTCTAATGTTTTACTGAGTTACAGTTCGTTTAAAGAAATCAGTCAATAAAATAAATTCAACAGGCCCAACCATGGCTATGCCCCTGCCCAGTAATGTGAAATCCATAGATTAGGGCCTAATGAATTTATTTCAATTGACTGATTTCCTTAAACGAAATGTAACTCAGTAAAACCTTAGAAATTGTTGCATGTTGCGTTTAAATTGTTGTTCAGTATATATTCACCCTGTCACACACTCACATACCTGATCAGAACCTCTCTCTCTCTCTTTTTATCTCTCCCTCTCTATTTTTCTCTCTCCCTCTCTCTCTCTCTTTTTCTCTCTCTCTCTTTTTCTCTCCCCCTCTCTTTTTCTCTCTCCCTCTCTCTCTTTTTCTCTTTTTCTCTCTCCTCTCTCTCTCTCTTTTTCTCTCTCTCTCTTTTTCTCTCTCCCTCTCTCTCTTTTTCTCTCTCCCTCTCTCTCTTTTTCTCTTTTTCTCTCTCCTTCACTCTCTCTCTTTTTCTCTTTCTCTCTCTCTTTTCTCTCTCCCTCTCTATTTTTCTCTCTCCCCTCTCTCTCTCTTTTTCTCTCTCTCTTTTTCTCTCTCCATCTCTCTGTCTCTCTCTTTCACTCTCTCTCTTTTTCTCTTTCTTTCTCTCTCTCTATCTTTTTCTTTTTTGGAGGGCGGCAGGTAGCCTAGTAACCGAAAGGTAGCTGGATCGAATCCCCGAGGTGACAAGGTAAAAATCTATCGTTCTGCCCCTGAACAAGGCAGTTAACCCACTGTTCCCTGGTAGGCCATTACTGTAAAATAAGAATTTGTTCTTAACTGACTTGCCTAGTTAAATAAAGGTTAAATCTCTCTCTCTCTCTCTCTCTCTCTCTCTCTCTCTCTCTCTCTCTCTCTCTCTCTCTCTCTCTCTCTACATCTGATCAGAACCTAACCCCTAGGTACAGTAAACAGGTACAGTAGGTAGGTACAGGTACAGTAAACAGGTACAGTAGGTAGGTAGGTACAGTAAATAGGTACAGTAGGTAGGTACTGTAGGTAGGTACAGTAAATAGGTACAGTAGCTTGGTACAGGTACAATAAATAGGTACAGTAGGTAGGTACAGGTACAGTAGGTAGGTACAGTAGGTAGGTACAGTAAACAGGTACAGTAGGTAGGTACAGTAAATAGGTAGGTACAGTAGGTAAGTACAGTAGGTAGGTACAGGTAAAGTAAACAGGTACAGTAGGTAGGTACAGGTACATTAGGTAGGTACAGGTACAGTAGGTAGGAACAGTAGGTAGGTACAGGTACAGTAGGTAGGTACAGGTACAGTAAATAGATACAGTTGGTAGGTACAGGTACAGTAGGTAGGTACAGGTACAGTAGGTAGGTACAGGTACAGTAAACAGGTACAGGTACAGTAAATAGGTACAGTAGGTAGGTACAGTAAATAGGTAGAGTAGGTAGGTACTGTAGGCAGGTACAGTAAATAGGTACAGTAGGTAGGTACAGGTACAATAAATAGGTACAGTAGGTAGGTACAGGTACAGTAGGTAGGTACAGTAGGTAGGTACAGTAAACAGGTACAGTAGGTAGGTACAGGTACAGTAAACAGGTACAGTAGGTAGGTACAGTAAATAGGTACAGTAGGTAGGTACAGTAAATAGGTACAGTAGGTAGGTACAGGTACAGTAAATAGGTACAGTAGGTAGGTACAGGTACAGTAAATAGGTACAGTAGGTAGGTACAGTTACAATAAATAGGTACAGTTGGTAGGTACAGTAAATAGGTAGAGTAGGTAGGTACAGGTACAGTAAACAGGTACAGTAAATAGGTACAGTAGGTAAGTACAGTAAATAGGTACAGTAGGTAGGTACAGTAAATAGGTACACTAGGTAGGTACAGGTACAGTAGGTAGGTACAGTAAATAGGTACAGTAGGTAGGTACAGTAAATAGGTACAGTAGGTAGGTACAGTAAATAGGTACACTAGGTAGGTACAGGTACAGTAAATAGGTACAGTAAATAGGTACAGTAGGTAGGTACAGGTACAGTAAACGGGTACAGTAGGTAGGTACAGGTACAGTAGGTTGGTACAGTAGGTAGGTACAGTAAACAGGTACAGTAGGTAGGTACAGGTACAGTAAACAGGTACAGTAGGTAGGTACAGTAAATAGGTAGGTACAGTAGGTAAGTACAGTAGGTAGGTACAGGTAAAGGAAACAGGTACTGTAGGTAGGTACAGGTACAGTAGGTAGGTACAGTAGGTAGGTACAGTAGGTTGGTACAGGTACAGTAAACAGGTACAGTAGGTAGGTACAGGTACAGTAGGTAGGTACAGTAGGTAGGTACAGGTACAGTAGGTAGGTACAGGTACAGTAAACAGGTACATTTGGTAGGTACAGGTACAGTAGGTAGGTACAGTAGGTATGTACAGGTACAGTAGCTAGGTACAGTAGGTAGGTACAGGTACAGTAGGTAGGTACAGGTACAGTAAACAGGTACAGTAGGTAGGTACAGGTACAGTAAATAGGTACAGTAGGTAGGTACAGGTACAGTAAACGGCTACAGTAGGTAGGTACAGGTACAGTGGGTAGGTACAGTAAACAGGTACAGTAGGTAGGTACAGGTACAGTAAACAGGTACAGTAGGTAGGTACAGTAAATAGGTAGGTACAGTAGGTAAGTACAGTAGGTAGGTACAGGTAAAGTAAACAGGTACAGTAGGTAGGTACAGGTACATTAGGTAGGTACAGTAGGTAGGTACAGGTACAGTAGGTAGGTACAGTAGGTAGGTACAGGTACAGTAGGTGCAGGTACAGAAACAGGTACAGTAGGTGGCAGGTACAGTGGTGGTACAGTAGGTAGGTACAGGTACAGTAGGTAGGTACAGGTACAGTAAACAGGTACAGTTGGTAGGTAGGTACAGTAGGTAGGTACAGGTACAGTAGGTAGGTACAGTAGGTAGGTACAGGTACAGTAGGTAGGTACAGGTACAGTAAACAGGTACAGTTGGTAGGTACAGGTACAGTAGGTAGGTACAGTAGGTAGGTACAGGTACAGTAGGTAGGTACAGTAGGTAGGTACAGGTACAGTAGGTAGGTACAGGTACAGTAAACAGGTACATTTACATTTACATTTACATTTAAGTCATTTAGCAGACGCTCTTATCCAGAGCGACTTACAAATTGGTGCATTCACCTTATGATATCCAGTGGAACAACCACTTTACAATAGTGCATCTAAATCTTTTAAGGGGGTACAGGTAGAAGGGGGGGGTTAGAAGGATTACTTTATCCTATCCTAGGTATTCCTTAAAGAGGTGGGGTTTCAGGTGTCTCCGGAAGGTGGTGATTGACTCCGCTGTCCTGGCGTCGTGAGGGAGCTTGTTCCACCATTGGGGTGCCAGAGCAGCGAACAGTTTTGACTGGGCTGAGCGGGAACTGTGCTTCCTCAGAGGTAGGGGGGCCAGCAGGCCAGAGGTGGATGAACGCAGTGCCCTTGTTTGGGTGTAGGGCCTGATCAGAGCCTGAAGGTATGGAGGTGCCGTTCCCCTCACAGCTCCGTAGGCAATCACCATGGTCTTGTAGCGGATGCGAGCTTCAACTGGAAGCCAGTGGAGAGAGCGGAGGAGCGGGGTGACGTGAGAGAACTTGGGAAGGTTGAACACCAGACGGGCTGCGGCGTTCTGGATGAGTTGTAGGGGTTTAATGGCACAGGCAGGGAGCCCAGCCAACAGCGAGTTGCAGTAATCCAGACGGGAGATGACAAGTGCCTGGATTAGGACCTGCGCCGCTTCCTGTGTGAGGCAGGGTCGTACTCTGCGAATGTTGTAGAGCATGAACCTACAGGATCGGGTCACCGCCTTGATGTTAGTGGAGAACGACAGGGTGTTGTCCAGGATCACGCCAAGGTTCTTAGCACTCTGGGAGGAGGACACAAGGGAGTTGTCAACCGTGATGGCGAGATCATGGAACGGGCAGTCCTTCCCCGGGAGGAAGAGCAGCTCCGTCTTGCCGAGGTTCAGCTTGAGGTGGTGATCCGTCATCCACACTGATATGTCTGACAGACATGCAGAGATGCGATTCGCCGCCTGGTTATCAGAAGGGGGAAAGGAGAAGATTAATTGTGTGTCGTCTGCATAGCAATGATAGGAGAGACCATGTGAGGATATGACAGAGCCAAGTGACTTGGTGTATAGCGAGAATAGGAGAGGGCCTAGAACAGAGCCCTGGGGGACACTAGTGGTGAGAGCGCATGGTGCGGAGACAGATTCTCGCCACGCCACCTGGTAGGAGTGACCTGTCAGGTAGGACGCAATCCAAGCGTGGGCGGCGCCGAAGATGCCCAACTCGGAGAGGGTGGAGAGGAGGATCTGATGGTTCACAGTATCAAAGGCAGCAGATAGGTCTAGAAGGATGAGAGCAGAGGAGAGAGAGTTAGCTTTAGCAGTGCGGAGAGCCTCCGTGACACAGAGAAGAGCAGTCTCAGTTGAATGCCCAGTCTTGAAACCTGACTGATTAGGATCAAGAAGGTCATTCTGAGAGAGATAGCAGGAGAGCTGGCCAAGGACGGCACGTTCAAGAGTTTTGGAGAGAAAAGAAAGAAGGGATACTGGTCTGTAGTTGTTGACATCGGAGGGATCGAGTGTAGGTTTTTTCAGAAGGGGTGCAACTCTTGCTCTCTTGAAGACGGAAGGGACGTAGCCAGCGGTCAAGGATGAGTTGATGAGCGAGGTGAGCTAGGGGGGAAGGTCTCCGGAAATGGTCTGGAGAAGAGAGGAGGGGATAGGGTCAAGTGGGCAGGTTGTTGGGCGGCCGGCCGTCACAAGACGCGAGATTTCATCTGGAGAGAGAGGGGAGAAAGAGGTCAAAGCACAGGGTAGGGCAGTGTGAGCAGGACCAGCGGTGTCGTTTGACTTAGCAAACGAGGATCGGATATCGTCAACCTTCTTTTCAAAATGGTTGACGAAGTCATCCGCAGAGAGGGAGGAGGGGGGGAGGGGAGGAGGATTCAGGAGGGAGGAGAAGGTAGCAAAGAGCTTCCTAGGGTTAGAGGCAGATGCTTGGAATTTAGAGTGGTAGAAAGTGGCTTTAGCAGCAGAGACAGAAGAGGAGAATGTAGAGAGGAGGGAGTGAAAGGATGCCAGGTCCGCAGGGAGGCGAGTTTTCCCTCATTTCCGCTCGGCTGCCCGGAGCCCTGTTCTGTGAGCTCGTAGTGAGTCGTCGAGCCACGGAGCAGGAGGGGAGGACCGAGCCGGCCTGGAGGATAGGGGACAGAGAAAATCAAAGGATGCAGAAAGGGAGGAGAGGAGGGTTGAGGAGGCAGAATCAGGAGATTGGTTGGAGAAGGTTTGAGCAGAGGGAAGAGATGATAGGATGGAAGAGGAGAGAGTAGCGGGAGAGAGAGAGCGAAGGTTGGGACGGCGCAATACCATCCGAGTAGGGGCAGAGTGAGAAGTGTTGGATGAGAGCAAGAGGGAAAAGGATACAAGGTAGTGGTCGGAGATTTGGAGGGGAGTTGCAATGAGATTAGTGGAAGAACAGCATCTAGTAAAGATGAGGTCAAGCGTATTGCCTGCCTTGTGAGTAGGGGGGGAAGGTGAGAGGGTGAGGTCAAAAGAGGAGAGGAGTGGAAAGAAGGAGGCAGAGAGGAATGAGTCAAAGGTAGACGTGGGGAGGTTAAAGTCACCCAGAACTGTGAGAGGTGAGCCATCTTCAGGAAAGGAACTTATCAAGGCGTCAAGCTCATTGATGAACTCTCCAAGGGAACCTGGAGGGCGATAAATGATAAGGATGTTAAGCTTGAAAGGGCTGGTAACTGTGACAGCATGGAATTCAAATGAGGAGATAGACAGATGGGTCAGGGGAGAAAGAGAGAATGTCCACTTGGGAGAGATGAGGATTCCAGTGCCACCACCCCGCTGGCTCGATGCTCTAGGGGTATGCGAGAACACGTGGGCAGACGAAGAGAGAGCAGTAGGAGTAGCAGTGTTATCTGTGGTAATCCATGTTTCCGTCAGCGCCAGGAAGTCTAGGGACTGGAGGGTAGCATAGGCTGAGATGAACTCAGCCTTGTTGGCTGCAGACCGGCAGTTCCAGAGGCTGCCGGAGACCTGGAACTCCACATGGGTCGTGCGCGCTGGGACCACCAGGTTAGAGTGGCAGCGTAGGTACAGTAGGTAGGTACAGGTACAGTAGGTAGGTACAGTAGGTAGGTGCTGTAAACAGGTACAGTAGGTAGGTACAGGTCAGTAAACAGGAACAGTAAATAGGTACAGTAGGTAGGTACAGTAAACAGGTACTGTAGGTAGGTACAGTAAATAGGTACAGTAGGTAGGTACAGGTACAGTAGGTAGGTACAGGTACAGTGGGTAGGTACAGTAGGTAGGTACAGTAAACAGGTACAGTAGGTAGGTACAGTAAACAGGTACAGTAGGTAGGTACAGTAAACAGGTACAGTAGGTAGGTACAGGTACAGTAGGTAGGTACAGTAGGTAGGTACAGTAAACAGGTACACTAGGTAAGTACAGTAAACAGGTACAGGTACAGTAGGTAGGTACAGTAGGTAGGTACAGTAAACAGGTATAGTAGGTAGGTACAGGTACAGTAGGTAGGTACAGTAAACAGGTATAGTAGGTAGGTACAGGTACAGTGGTACAGGTACAGTAGGTAGGTACAGTAAACAGGTACACTAGGTAAGTACAGTAAACAGGTACAGGTACAGTAGGTAGGTACAGTAGGTAGGTACAGTAAACAGGTATAGTAGGTAGGTACAGGTACAGTAGGTAAGGAAGCCAAAAAACACTTAGTCACCCGTGTCACAGTCACACCCCTGCTGTAAATTCCTCTCATCACAAAGCAGCTCTCTATTCCTCCTTACAACACATGAACAGGATTCTCGTCCTCCCCTTTTCACCATGGGGAGTGTACAGATTTTAATATACCTACAAGGGACCGTTTTAATGAAGTATACAATGTATAATGAAAGAGAACGTTTGGAGGGTTCTTGGAAAACGGTCACAGGACTCGGGACACTTTGACGGGGGGGAGGAGTTACGGTGCTGTGTTCGTTGAACTTTTTTGGGATTTCGTTAAACTCGCCATAGCGTTTCAGGCGGAGGACAGTAAAGGCAACATGGTTGACTGGCAGGCTACTACATCCAAGATCGTGTTTGAAAACGGGACCTTGACGGTGACGGTAATGTAATGGTGTGATTTATAGCCTACGCATTGCACGCTGAGTATCTACATTCTTAGTGCGAAGTTTCCCACCACCGACCCATTTGGTTAACGTCGCATGCCCCTCCAGAAAACGGTAAGCGCCTGACGCTCCCCAACTTGCTCCATTTGAAACAAGACTACGGTCATATTTTTGTTGCATTTATCGGGAATATATGAAGCTATTTTACTTTGAATGAAGTCGGGCGGTGTTGTGCTGTATTGGGTTAAACCGATTAATGTATAAAGAATATAAAGAACGTTTGAATGGCAACTGGTGAGCTGTAGCTTGAAGCTCGAGACAGTTTGCACAATGAGCTGGTTTGCATGTCCAGGCGTTATAATTGAACCCACCGCAGAGCTGTCATGACAGTCAGACTGAAAGTGAAAGTGTTTCCTACAACCCGTCTTGCTGCTGCTGCCAGAATCTTCCAAACAGACACAGTCCTGTTTTATCGCTCCTCTGATTATGTTTATAACAGCCAATGAATAGGAAGATAAGACACTGTCCTGTTTTTATTTTTTTTATTTCACCTTTATTTAAAAAGGTAGGCTATTTGAGAACAAGTTCTCATTCCCAACTGCGACCTGGCCAAGATAAAGCAAAGCAGTTCGGCACATACAACAATACAGAGTTACACATGGAATAAACAAACATACAATCGGACAATCAATAATACAGTACAAAAATCTATATACAGCATGTGCAAATGAGGTAAGATAAGGGAGGTAAGGCAATAAATAGGCCATAGTGGCGAAGTAATTACAATATAGCAATTAAACACTGGAATGGTAGGATGGGCAGAAGATGAATGTGCAAGTAGAGATACTGGGGTGCAAAGGAGCAAGATAAATAAATAAATACAGTATGGGGATGAGGTAGATTGGATGGGCTATTTACAGAAGAGCTATGTACAGGTGCAGTGATCTGTGAGCTGCTCTGACAGTGTAACGCTGTCTGAAGAGAGAGTAGACCAAGGTGCAGCGTAGTTAGTGTTCATCTTGAGTTTTAAATTGCGTACGAACACAATACAACAAAACAAGAAAACCGACAGCCAAACAGTACTGTCAGGTGCAAGACACTAAACAGAAACAATCCCCCACAAAACCCAAAGGAAAAACAGGCTCCTTATGTGTGACTCCCAATCAGCAACAACGAACTACAGCTGTGCCTGATTGGGAGCCACACACGGCCCAAAACAAAGAAATACAAAAACATAGAAAAATGAACATAGAACGCCCACCCAATGTAACACCCTGGCATAACCGAAATAAAGAACAAAAACCAGGGCGTTACAGTACCCCCCCCAAAGGTGCGGACTCCGGCCGCAAAACCTGACTCTGAAGGGGAGGGTCCGGGTGGGCCTTCTTACGGCGGCGGCTCAGGTGCGGGATGTGGCCTCCGCTCCACCCTCGGCGTCACCCACTTAGGTGGCGCCCCTGGCCACGCCGGAGGACTGCCGGCGACTCTGGCTGCGCCCGGCTGGCGGGCGACCCTGGCTGCGCCCGGCTGGCGGGCGTCCCTGGCTGCGCCCGGCTGGCGGGCGACCCTGGCGGCTCCGGCGGCTCCGGGCTGGCGGGTGGCTCCGGCGGTTCTGGCCCAGGATTCACCAGGCTGGGGAGACATGAAGGAGGCCTGGCCCTGGGCGCAGGTACAGGACTCACCAGGCTGGTGGGCGGCTCTGGCGGCTCCGGCGGCTCCGGGCTGGCGGGCGGTTCTGGTGGCTCTGGCCCAGGATTCACCAGGCTGGGGAGACATTAAGGAGGCCTGGCCCTGGGCACAGGCACAGGACTCACCAGGCTGGGGAGACATGAAGGAGGCCTGGCCCTGTGCGCAGGCACAGGACTCACCAGGCTGGTGGGCGGCTCTGGCGGCTCCGGCGGCTCCGGGCTGGCGGGCGGTTCTGGTGGCTCTGGCCCAGGATTCACCAGGCTGGGGAGACATTAAGGAGGCCTGGCCCTGTGCGCAGGCACAGGACTCACCAGGCTGGCCGGCAGCTCTGGCGGCTCCGGACAGGCGGGCGGCTCTGGTGGCTCCGGACAGGCGGGCGGCTCTGGCGGCTCCGGACAGGAGGGCGGCTCTGGTGGCTCCGGTCAGGCGGGCGGCTCTGGCGGCTCCGGGCTGGCGGGCGGCTCTGGCGACTCCGGACAGGCGGGCGGCTCTGGCGGCTCCGGACTGGCGGGCGGCTCTGGTGGCTCCGGACTGGCGGGCGGCTCTGAACTGGCGGGCGGCTCTGATGGCTCCGGACTGTTGGGCGGCTCTGGCGGCTGCGGACTGGGGGGCGGCTCTGGCTGCTCCAGACTGTCGGGCGGCTCTGGCGGCTCCGGACTGGCGGGCGGCTCTGGCGGCTCTGGCCCAGGACTCACCAGGCTGGGGAGACATGAAGGAGGCCTGGCATAACCGAAATAACACCCTGGCATAACCGAAATAAAGAACAAAAACCCCTCTCTATGGCCAGGGCGTTACAGTACCCCCCCCCCAAAGGTGCGGACTCCGGCCGCAAAACCTGACTCTGAAGGGGAGGGTCCGGGTGGGCCTTCTTACGGCGGCGGCTCAGGTGCGGGACGTGGCCTCCGCTCCACCCTCGGCGTCACCCACTTAGGTGGCGCCCCTGGCCACGCCGGAGGACTGCCGCGACTCTGGCTGCGCCCGGCTGGCGGGCGACCCTGGCTGCGCCCGGCTGGCGGGCGTCCCTGGCTGCGCCCGGCTGGCGGGTGACCCTGGCGGCTCCGGCGGCTCCGGGCTGGCGGGTGGCTCCGGCGGTTCTGGCCCAGGATTCACCAGGCTGGGGAGACATGAAGGAGGCCTGGCCCTGGGCGCAGGTACAGGACTCACCAGGCTGGTGGGCGGCTCTGGCGGCTCCGGCGGCTCCGGGCTGGCGGGCGGTTCTGGTGGCTCTGGCCCAGGATTCACCAGGCTGGGGAGACATTAAGGAGGCCTGGCCCTGGGCACAGGCACAGGACTCACCAGGCTGGGGAGACATGAAGGAGGCCTGGCCCTGTGCGCAGGCACAGGACTCACCAGGCTGGTGGGCGGCTCTGGCGGCTCCGGCGGCTCCGGGCTGGCGGGCGGTTCTGGTGGCTCTGGCCCAGGATTCACCAGGCTGGGGAGACATTAAGGAGGCCTGGCCCTGTGCGCAGGCACAGGACTCACCAGGCTGGCCGGCAGCTCTGGCGGCTCCGGACAGGCGGGCGGCTCTGGTGGCTCCCGGACAGGCGGGCGGCTCTGGCGGCTCCGGACAGGAGGGCGGCTCTGGTGGCTCCGGTCAGGCGGGCGGCTCTGGCGGCTCCGGGCTGGCGGGCGGCTCTGGCGACTCCGGACAGGCGGGCGGCTCTGGCGGCTCCGGACTGGCGGGCGCTCTGGTGGCTCCGGACTGGCGGGCGGCTCTGAACTGGCGGGCGGCTCTGATGGCTCCGGACTGTTGGGCGGCTCTGGCGGCTGCGGACTGGGGGGCGGCTCTGGCTGCTCCAGACTGTCGGGCGGCTCTGGCGGCTCCGGACTGGCGGGCGGCTCTGGCGGCTCTGGCCCAGGACTCACCAGGCTGGGGAGACATGAAGGAGGCCTGGCTCTGGGCGCAGGCACTGGACTCACCAGGCTGGGGAGACCCACAGGAGGCCTGGTCCTGGGAGGAGGCACAGGATAGACCAGGCTGGAGAGACCCACAGGAGGCCTGGTCCTGGGAGGAGGTGCAGGATAAACCAGGCTGGAGCGACCCACTGGAGGCCTGGTCCGAGGAGGAGGCACAGGATAAACCGGGCTGTGGGGGAGCACTGGAGTTCTGGTGCGTAGGCTTGCCACCCAAACTCCAGGCTGAATGCCCACTTTTGCCCGGCACGGGCGGAACGCAGGCATTGGGCAAACTGAGCCCTCCCAGCGCCCTGGAGACACAGTGCGCAGAGCCGGCGCAGGATAGCCTGGACCGAAACGGCGCACTGGAGACCAGACACGCTGAGCTGGCACAATCCGTCCTGGCTCGATGCCTGCACTCGCATGGCACTCCTTCCTCCGCTGCTTGGTCCGTTGTTGGTGGGGGATTCTGAAACGGCTGTCTGAAGAGAGAGTAGACCAAGGTGCAGCGGAGTTAGTGTTCATCTTGAGTTTTAATTAACGAACACAATACAACAAAACAAGAAAACCAACAGCCAAACAGTACTGTCAGGTGCAAGACACTAAACAGAAACAATCCCCCACAAAACCCAAAGGAAAAACAGGCTCCTTATGTGTGACTCCCAATCAGCAACAATGAACTACAGCTGTGCCTGATTGGGAGCCACACACGGCCCAAAACAAAGAAATACAAAAACATAGAAAAATGAACATAGAACGCCCACCCAATGTAACACCCTGGCCTAACCGAAATAAAGAACAAAAACCCCTCTCTATGGCCAGGGCGTTACAGACAGCTGGTGCTTAAAGCTAGCGAGGGAGGTAAGAGTCTCCAGCTTCAGAGATTTTTGCAGTTCATTCCAGTCATTGGCAGCAGAGAACTGGAAGGAGAGGCGGCCAAAGGAAGAATTGGCTTTGGGGGTGACCAGTGAGGTATACCTGCTGGAGCGCATGCTACGGGTGGGTGCTCGAAATGTTTTGGTACAGACCTGGATAGTAAGATAGATCTCTGCAGGCTATCTCTGCAGTAGATTGCAACACCGCCCACTTTGGCAGTTCTATTTTGGTGGAAAATGTGATAGTTAGGGATGGAAATTTCAGGATTTTTGGTGGTTTTCCTAAGCCAGGATTCAGACACGGCTAAGACACCCGGGTTGGCAGAATGTGCTAAAGCAGTGAATAAAGCAAACTTAGGGAGTAGGCTTCTAATGTTAACATGCATGAAACCAAGGCTTTTACGGTTACAGATGTCAACAAATGAGAGCACCTGGGGAGTGGGAGTGGAGCTAGGCACTGCAGGACCTGGATTAACCTCCACATCAACAGAGGAGAAGTAGGATAAGGGTACGGCTAAAGGCTATAAGAACTGGCCGTCTAGCACGTTCGGAACAGAGATTAAAAGGAGCAGGTTTCTGGGCACGATAGCATAGATTCAAGGCATAATGTACAGACAAAGGTATGGTAGGAAGAGAGTACATTGGAGGTAAACCTAGGCATTGAGTGATGATGAGAGAGATATAGTCTCTAGAGACGTTTAAACCAGGTGATGTCATCGCATATGTAGGAGGTGGAACAACATGGTTGGTTAATGCATATTGAGCGGGGCTAGAGGCTCTACAGTGGAATAAGACAGTAATCACTAACCAGGACAGTAATGGACGAGGCATATTGATATTAGGGAGAGGCATGCGTAGCCAAGTGATCGTATGGGTCCAGTGAGTGGTTGGGCTGGCTGGGTACACGGCGATTCAGACAGTTAGCAGGCTGGGGCTAGCAGTTAGCAGGCCGAGGCTAGCAAGCTAGCATAAGGGCATTAGAGGGACGTCGCGATGGGGGAAAGTCTGTTTTTGCCTCCTCGTGCGGTGACGTCGATAGTAGGGTTCCAAGTAGCAGAGGGGTCCAAGTCCAATTGGCAAAATGGGTATAGTGGTCCAAGAAACTGGCCGATGGATCAGCTAACAGTCCAATATGCTCTAGATAGCTAGCAGGCCGCAGTTAGCAGAATGGGCCTTCAGGGGACATCGCGCCTGAGGGGCATGTTGGGATCCTCAGGCAGATTATGTCGGTATTCCAGTCGTAGAGGATCGGCGGGGTTCCGTGCCCCGTACCGGCAGTAGAAGAGGTCCGGATATTGTAGCCGAGCAGTGGGCTTCAGGAGTAGCCCAGGAGCCCTACCCGGGAGATGTGTCTAGCATGGGCTAGCCCCAGGCTAGTTGGTGCTAGCTCCGGGACAGAAACGTTAGCCAGGAGTAGTCAACCCGGGTTGCGGTTAGCTAGTTGTGATGATCCAGATGAAAAGGTTTCAGAGTTTGCGGTAGGAATCCGGGGATATGAAGAGAAAAATAGATCCGGTATGCTCTGGTTTGAAACGCGTTGTACGAACTGGCGAGAGCTTTCCGAGCTAAAGGTCAGCTGATGACCGCTAGCAGTGGTTAGCTGACTGATAGCTGATAGCTAGCTAGCTTCAGGTGAGGTATTCCAGTTTGGAAGTAAATAGAAATACTTTAGAAAAAAACAGATCCACACCACATTGGGTGAGGCGGGTTGCAGTAGAGTATTTTGAAGTTGAGGTTTAGGATTTTTTTTTAAAGAATGTGAAGAAAATGATAGAAAAAAATATATACATGTGACGAGACATGACAAAGACGTCTGACAGCTACGCCATCTTGGATGCTGATGTTAGCAGCTCTAACTAGGAAGATAAGACACTGTCCTGTTAACAGCTAGAACTAGGAAGATAATACACTGTTCTGTTAGCAGCTAGAACTAGGAAGATAAGACACTGTCCTGTTAACAGCTGTAACTAGGAAGATAAGACACTGTCCTGTTAACAGCTAGAACTAGGAAGATAAGACACTGTCCTGTTAGAAGCTAGAACTAGGAAGATAAGACACTGTCCTGTTAACAGCTAGAACTAGGAAGATAAGACACTGTCCCGTTAACAGCTGTAACTAGGAAGATAAGACACTGTCCTGTTAGCAGCTAGAACTAGGAAGATAAGACACTGTCCTGTTAGCAGCTAGAACTAGGAAGATAAGACACTGTCCTGTTAACAGCTGTAACTAGGAAGATAAGACACTGTCTTGTTAGCAGCTATAACTAGGAAGATAAGACACTGTCCTGTTAGCAGCTAGAACTAGGAAGATAAGACACTGTCCTGTTAGCAGCTAGAACTAGGAAGATAAGACACTGTCCTGTTAACAGCTGTAACTAGGAAGATAAGACACTGTCCTGTTAACAGCTAGAACTAGGAAGATAAGACACTGTCCTGTTAGCAGCTAGAACTAGGAAGATAAGACACTGTCCTGTTAGCAGCTAGAACTAGGAAGATAAGACACTGTCCTGTTAACAGCTGTAACTAGGAAGATAAGACACTGTCCTGTTAGCAGCTAGAACTAGGAAGATAAGACACTGTCCTGTTAGCAGCTAGAACTAGGAAGATAAGACACTGTCCTGTTAACAGCTGTAACTAGGAAGATAAGACACTGTCCTGTTAGCAGCTAGAACTAGGAAGATAAGACACTGTCCTGTTAACAGCTGTAACTAGGAAGATAAGACACTGTCCTGTTAGCAGCTAGAACTAGGAAGATAAGACACTGTCCTGTTAACAGCTAGAACTAGGAAGATAAGACACTGTCCTGTTAACAGCTGTAACTAGGAAGATAAGACACTGTCCTGTTAACAGCTAGAACTAGGAAGATAAGACGTTGTTTGTGATTATTTGTTTTATTTGACCTTTTATTTTTTAAATCAAAATCAAATTTTATTGGTCACATACACATATTTAGCCAATGTTATGGCAGGTGTAGCGAAATGCTTGTCAGGTCAATGAAGAACACATTGTGATTTAGAATGATTGCCTGGCAAGAAGCAAAAAGGCTCCTGTGGGGCAGGGGGGCGGGGATTAAAAGAAAGGGGGCTCCTGAGTGGCGCAGCAGTCTAAGGCACTGCCTCTCAGTGCTAGAGTCGTCACTACAGACCCTGGTTCCATTCCAGGCTGTATCACAGCAGTCTAAGGCACTGCCTCTCAGTGCTAGAGTCGTCACTACAGACCCTGGTTCCATTCCAGGCTGTATCACAGCGGTCTAAGGCACTGCCTCTCAGTGCTAGAGGCGTCACTACAGACCCTGGTTCCATTCCAGGCTGTATCACAGCGGTCTAAGGCACTGCATCTCAGTGCTAGAGGCGTCACTACAGACCCTGGTTCCATTCCAGGCTGTATCACAGCGGTCTAAGGCACTGCCTCTCAGTGCTAGAGGCGTCACTACAGACCCTGGTTCCATTCCAGCCTGTATAACAACCGGCCGTGATTAGGAGTCCCACAGGGCGGCGCACAATTGGCCCAGCGTCCTCCGGGGTTTGGCCAGGGGTAGACCGTCATTGTAAATAAGAATTTGTTCTTAACTGACTTGCCTTGTTAAATAAAGGTTAAATACATATAAAAAAAAACATGGAGAACATGGACAGAACATTCTTGGCAACAGCAAAGATACACTAAATGACCAGAGGTATGTGGACACCTGCTCATAGAACATCTCATTCCAAAATCATGGGTATTAATATGGAGTTGGTCCCGCATTTGCTGCTATAACAGCCTCCAGTCTTCTGGGAAGGATATCCACCTGATGTTGGACCAACATTAAACAACACCACATGGTACAGCATTAACTAGGACAGATAACACTCCAGGAAGGGAGACCACAAGGTTACATGAAGGGAGATCCACAGCAACGACATGGCAGACCACAATACAAGCAGCACAAACGACAGCAGCAGAAAGAGACAGACAGAAACATGCAGCACAATCAGCAGCCTGCGTTACTGGGTTCCCATAACAACTACAGCTGTCCATGACGGAGTCCTTGAAACCTGAGACGGAGACTGAACTTTCCAGCGTTAGTGGTTTCTGTAGTGTGTGTGTGTGTGTGTGTGTGTGGCCTATGTTATTATACAGCATCTCAATAACACTGTCGCCTGTCTGTCTGTCTCTTCTCCCAGGATCTCTCCAGATCATTCCGGATCTCTCTCCCCTCGCCCCTATAGTGGATTTGGATATGTGATAGTGATCCACCAATGGGATGGTAGGGATCTGGTGATGGGGGATCCAGTGGGGGGCTCTCTTCTGTATGATGGTCAGAGACACTCTGGCAGGAACCACAGTGGAACCATCGCAGAACCACACGGCACCCACACAGAACCAGGACGGAACCCAGCAGCTTCCAGGGAAAACCCTAGAACACGTAGAACAACAGAACCAACTCCTAGAACTCGAGAACTTAGAACTCCTAGGTCAAGAGAATGAAGTCTTAGAACAACAGAACCTAGAACAACAGATCCAACTCTTAGAACTAGAGAATACGGTCCAGACCAGCACAGACAACCTGACCAGACCTCCAGACAAGACTAGTTCTGGCGGTCCTCTCCATCTCTGGTGGTCTCAACAGAGCAGCTTTAGAACGGCTAGACCCAATATCCCTCTCCCCTGGCCAAGCCCCAGACCCTGCCTTCTCCCCATTCCTCTCCCCTGGCCAAGCCCCAGACCCTGCCTTCTCCCCATTCCTCTCCCCTGCCTCAGACTCCCTCTCCACTTGCCCGATCCGATCCCAGACTACTGGACCACACACCTCCGGCCCTTCTTCAGCCAGCAGGAGTATGTTGTAGTGCGACACACACACCGTCAGCTGGTTCACAGTGGCTACTACTGGGGCCCTATGGAGATGGAGGAGGCCCACCGCACACTTCTACACACACCGCCTGGGAGCTTCCTCATCAGGTATACACCACACCATTCTACACACACCGCCTGGGAGCTTACTCATCAGGTATACACCACACCATTCTACACACACCGCCTGGGAGCTTCCTCATCAGGTATACACCACACCATTCTACACACACCGCCTGGGAGCTTCCTCATCAGGTATACACCACACCATTCTACACACACCGCCTGAGAGCTTCCTCATCAGGTATACACCACACACACACATTGTTCCTCGTCAGGAAACAAACAAGCACACCCCTCCTCCCTGCTGTTCCGTCCTGTGTAACGTTGTGCTGTCATGTGGTTGTGTGGTTGCCAGGGACAGCAGTCAGCCGGACGTCTTCTTCACCCTCAGTTACCACGGCGACCAGGGGCCCATCAGTGTCCGCGTCCTCTTAACCAGTCAGAGGTTCCGCCTCAACGGCAGTAACAAGGCCTTTGATTCATTGTTCGCCTTGCTGCGGTTCTACATGGAGTCATCCCATAGGCGGCTGCGGAGGGCGTGGCGCAGGGAGCGACCGATGACCTTACAGCAGCTGTGTAGGGGGCGAATCATCGAGTTGTATGGAGCGGAGAGGATAAATTCACTACCTGAGCTTAACCAGGTGGTCACACAGTATCTACAGGACTATCCTTACAGTATATAGACACACCCTCCTACTGGAGAGTTTGGGGACCAGTTCCATTTCAACAGACTGAAACTCTCTGGACGGTACTGACCAAAACTAAAATGGAATGGCGCCCCAGAAAACTGAATGCGAATTTGCTGTTTCTTACACTCTCTGTCTCTGGTCTGTGGTTCTGTCTCTGGTCTGGTTCTGTGGTTCTGTCTGTGGTTCGGTCTCTGGTCTGTGGTTCTTATCTGTGTGGTTCTGTCTCTGGTCTGGTTCTGTGGTTCTGTCTGTGGTTCTGTCTCTGGTCTGGTTCTGTGGTTCTGTCTGTGGTTCTGTCTCTGGTCTGGTTCTGTGGTTCTGTCTGTGGTTCTGTCTCTGGTCTGTGGTTCTGTCTGGTTCTGTCTCTGGTCTGTGGTTCTGGTCTCTCTGTGGTTCTGTCTCTTGGGCCAGTTCTATGGCTGGTCATGTACTGTAGTTCTGGTCTGTGGTTCTGAAGGTTCAGTGGGTTGGTTTCCCAACCTTTATTCCTTATTCTAAAATGGATCAAATCATTTTTTCCCTCATCAATCTACACACAATACCCCATAATGACATCACAATACCCCATAATGACATCACAATACCCCATAATGACATCACAATACCCCATAATGACAAAGCGAAAACAGGTTTTTAGAATTTGGGGCAAAAAATAAAACAGATACCTTATTTACATAAGTATTCAGACCCTTTACTCTGAGACTTGAAATTGAGCTCAGGTGCATCCTGTTTACATTGATCATCCTTGAGATGTTTCTACAACTTGACTGGAGTCCACCTGTGGTAAATTCAATTGATTGGACATGATTTGGAAAGGCACACACCTGTCTATATAAGGTCCCACAGTTGACAGTGCATGTCAGAGCAAAGACCAAGCCATGATGTTGATGGAATTGTCCGTAGAGCTCCGAGACGACAGGATTTTGTCGAGGCACAGATCTGGGGAAGGGTACCAAAAAATGTTTGCAGCATTGAAGAACACAGTGGCCTCCATCATTCTGAAATGGAAGAAGTTTGGAACCAGCAAGACTTCCTAGAGCTGGCTGCCCAGACAAACTGAGCAATCGGGGGAGCAAGGCCTTGGTCAGTCTTTACTAACGACATGCTACATGGTATTGAGTAAAGGCAGAGTGTCTATGTATGCGGATGACTCAACACTATACATGTCAGCTACTACAGCGACAGAAATGACTGCAACACTTAAAGAGCTGCAGTTAGTTTCGGAGTGGGTAGCAAGGAATAAATTAGTCCTAAATATTTCCAACACTAAAAGCATTGTATTTGTATAATGAATAATGTGGAAATTGCGCGACTTACAGTAGTGAATGCAAAAGAGCGACTTACAGTAGTGAATGCATACATTTCATTAAAAAAAAAATCCGTACTGGTCCCTTGTGGGAATCGAACCCACAACTCTGGCGTTGCAAACACCATGCTCTACCAACTGAGCCACTCCTCAGTAAAAGGCACACGATAGCCGCTTGGAGTTTGCAAAAATGCACCTAAAGGACTCTCAAGATTTTCTGGTCTGATGGCCTGAATGCCAAGTGTCACATCTGGAGCAAACTTGGCACCATCCCTACGGTGAAGCATGGTGGTGGCAGCATCATGCTGTAAGGATATTTTTCAGCAGAAGGGACTGGGAGACTAGTCAGGATCAAGGGAAAGATGAAAAAGAGCAAAGTACAGAGAGATCCTTGATGAAAACCTGCTCCAGAGCGCTCAGCACCTCAGACTGGGGGCGAAGGTTCACCTTCCATCAGGACAACGACCCTAAGCACACAGCCAAGACAACGCAGGAGTGGCTTTGGGACAAGTCTCTGAATGTCCTTGAGTGGCACAGCCAAACCTGGACTTGAACCCAAAGATACTTCAACAAAGTACTGAGTAAAAGGTCTGAATACTTATGTAAATGTTATATTTAAGTTTTTTTTATTTTTAATAAATTAGCAAACATTTCTAAAAACCAGTTTTTGCTTTGTCATTATGGGGTATTGTGTGTAGATTGATGAAGGGTGGGGACAACTTAATACATTTTATAATAAGGCTGTAATGTAAGAAAATGGGAAAAAAGTGAAGGGGTCTGAATACTTTCCGGATTAACTACATATTGAATATTGAATGTGTGTTAACTGTACAGCTGTTGTTTTATGATCAACGTGCGTCTGTTAAATATTGCAAAGACTTATTCAGCGTTTTCTATGTTATTTAAAAATGAAGAAAATATTTTGATAGTGTTTCATGATAAAATGACTGCTTGACACACCCATACACAAAAAGGAGACAGGAGAGCAGGAATGAAAGGAGGGAATAAGTATTGTTGGAACGGGCGCTGCTAGTGAGCCGCTAACCGTTGGATGTTGGAGTGACAGCGACATGAGCTGGTCAGAGCGGGTAAGAACGTAAACACTCTTATATCTAATTTAATAAAAACAGTCCGTTACTACCTAACAAAACATAAAAAAAGTCTTAGCAACAGCTTAAGTAGCCCAGACGACCGGATAACCTACTGTATAATACGGCTGAATGTAGGCTATATTAAAATAGCAACGTAGCGTGTTTCTCTCACAGAAAGAAAGTTCGCATCTCTCTTTCCAGATCATGCTGATGCGAGAGCATCTCTCTCCGTCTCTGGTGGGTTAGATAGGAGGTCCAGTCGGACCCATTTCACTGCGACACCTGCTCTAATCTATCCACCATTAACAACGGACAGGGCTGTCAGAACAGAACGAATGAGCAAATAGCAGACAGGTCTGGACTACAACACCCGTCTATCGCTCACAATGAAACAGGTAGGCTAGGTTGCGTGTGTTGTTGTTATAATTAAATCCTTTCTCCGGTCGGTCGGTCGGTAGCTAGTGGTCTAACGGTTTGTGTGATTACGGTTGTGTGTGCCCCGGTTCAGGGTGGTCTCGTGGACGACACGGAGGATGTGGAGTTGGATTTCAGTACCGAGGAGGAGGAGCAGAGAGCGCTCAGGGGGGCAAAAATCCGGTAAGAGAGACTAGAGAGGTAACCTACCCTCTATAGGTCTACATGGATGTACCCAGTAATAGAGACTAGAGAGGTAACCTACCCTCTATAGGTCTACATGGATGTACCCAGTAATAGAGACCAGAGCAGTAACCTACCCTCTATAGGTCTACATGGATGTACCCAGTAATAGAGACTAGAGAGGTAACCTACCCTCTATAGGTCTACATGGATGTACCCAGTAATAGAGACTAGAGAGGTAACCTACCCTCTATAGGTCTACATGGATGTACCCAGTAATAGAGACTAGAGAAGGAACCTACCCTCTATAGGTCTACATGGATGTACCCAGTAATAGAGACTAGAGAGGTAACCTACCCTCTATAGGTCTACATGGATGTACACAGTAATAGAGACTAGAGCAGTAACCTACCCTCTATAGGTCTACATGGATGTATAGTACCAGTCAGGAGTTTGGACACACCTTCTCATTAAAGGGTTTTTCTTTAAATTTACTATTTTCTACATTGTAGAATAATAGTGAAGACATCAAAACTATGAAATAACACATATGGAATCATGTGGTAACCAAAAAAGTGTTAAACAAATCAAAATATATTTTATATTTGAGATTCTTCAAAGTAGCCACCCTTTGCCTTGATGACAGCTTTGCACATTCTTGGAATTTTGTCAACCAGCTTCATGAGCTAGTCACCTGGAATGCATTTCAATTAACAGGTGTGCCTTGTTAAAAGTTAATTTGGGGAATTTCTTTCCTTCTTAATGTGTTTGAGCCAATCAGTTGTGTTGTGACAAGGTAGGGTTGGTATACAGAAGATAACCCTATTTGGTAAAAGACCAAGTCCATATTATGGCAAGAACAGCTCAAATAAGCAAAGAGAAACGACTGTCCATCATTACTCTAAGACATGAAGGTCAGTCAATCTGGAAAATGTCAAGTTTCTTCAAGTACAGTCATATCTGCAGCAGAGGTAACTCTGGTTCTTCCTTTTCTGTGGCGGTCCTCATGATAGACAATGTCATCATAGCGCTTGATGGTTTTTCGACTGTACTTGAAGAAACTTGACATTTTCCGTATTGACTGGCCTTCATGTCTTAAAGTAATGATGGACTGTCGTTTCTCTTTGCTTATTTGAGCTGTTCTTGCCATAATATGGACTTGGTCTTTTACCAAATAGGGTCATCTTCTGTATACCACCCCTACCTTGTCACAGCACAACTGATTGGCTCAAATGCATTAAGAAGGAAAGAAATTCCACACATTTAAAAAAAAAAATGGACACCTGTTAATTGAAATGCATTCCAGGTTACTACCTCATGAAGCTGGTTGAGAAAATGCCAAGAATGTGCAAAGCTGTCATCAAGGCAAAGGGTGGCTACTTTGGTTACTACATGATTCCATATGTGTTATTTCATAGTTTTGATGTCTTCACCATTATTCTACAATGTAGAAAATAGTAAAAATAAAGAAAAACCCTTGAATGAGTAGGTGTGTCCAAACTTTTGACTGGTACTGTATATATATTCTACAATTTTCGCTTTTTGGATATAAAAATTGTAAAATTACCAGGTTTGAAATTATTCTGTTTAAGTCTGACTGGCTGATTGACTGACTGGCTGATTGACTGACTGGCTGACTGACTTTCCAGACACCCCCTCGCCTCCTTCCTGCACCTGTTCTTCCGAGTGGCTGCCATAGTAACCTACCTGCTCTGTGATTGGTTCACCAAGAGCTTTACTTCCTGCTTCATTATGATCATCACTCTGCTGTCCTGCGACTTCTGGTCCGTTAAGGTGAGAACACACACACACACACACACACACACACACACACACACACTTTCTCACATGTGTGTGTGTCAGAATGTGACAGGCAGGTTGTTGGTGGGTCTGCGATGGTGGAACCAGATCGATGAGGATGGGAGAAGCCTCTGGGTGTTTGAGGACAGGAAGGTGAGACGCTGGTGTGTGGAAGGCAATGCAGTTCTAAGTTGGTGTTGTGTTGTGTAGTCCTCTGTTGTCTATGTGTGTAGTCCTCTGATGTCTATGTGTGTAGTCCTCTGATGTCTATGTGTGTAGTCCTCTGATGTCTATGTGTGTAGTCCTCTGATGTCTATGTGTGTAGTCCTCTGATGTCTATGTGTGTAGTCCTCTGATGTCTATGTGTGTAGTCCTCTGATGTCTATGTGTGTAGTCCTCTGATGTCTATGTGTGTAGTCTTCTCCCCAGGCCGGTGGTACGGAGGTGGAGGCCAGGATCTTCTGGTCGGGTCTGATCATCTGTCCTCTCATCTGGACCGGCTTCTTCTTCACTACCCTGTTCTGTCTGAACATACACTGGCTGGTAACACACACACACACACACACACACACACACACACACACACACACACACACACACACACACACACACACACACACACACAGCTAGACTGACCATAACAGCTGAAACAGAGCAGTACCTTCTCCATACAGCTAGACTGACCATAACAGCTGAAACAGAGCAGTACCCCTGAGTTAAGTCTCCACCCCCGTGAGTTAGGTCTCCACCCCCCTGAGTTAAGTCTCCACCCCTCCTGAGTTAAGTCTCCACCCCCTCTGAGTTAAGTCTCCACCCCTCCTGAGTTAAATCTCCACCCCCCTGAGTTAAGTCTCCACCCCCCGAGTTAAGTCTCCACCCCCCTTAGTTAAGTCTCCACCCCCCCTGAGTTAAGTCTCCACCCCCCTGAGTTAAGTCTCCATCCCCCCTGAGTTAAGTCTCCACCCCCTGAGTTAAGTCTCCACCCCCATAGTTAAGTCTCCACCCCCTTGAGTTAAGTCTCCACCCCCCTGAGTTAAGTCTCCACCCCCGAGTTAAGTCTCCACCCCCTGAGTTAAGTCTCCACCCCCCTGAGTTAAGTCTCCACCCCCCTGAGTTAAGTCTCCACCCCCCTGAGTTGTCTCCACCCCCCTGAGTTAAATCTCCACCCCCTGAGTTAAGTCTCCACCCCCCGAGTTAAGTCTCCACCCCCCTTAGTTAAGTCTCCACCCCCCTGAGTTAAGTCTCCACCCCCCTGAGTTAAGTCTCCACCCCCTGAGTTAAGTCTCCACCCCCAGAGTTAAGTCTCCACCCCCTGAGTTAAGTCTCCACCCCCCAAGTTAAGTCTCCACCCCCCTGAGTTAAGTCTCCACCCCACTGAGTTAAGTCTCCACCCCCTGAGTTAAGTCTCCACCCCCTGAGTTAAGTCTCCACCCCCTGAGTTAAGTCTCCACCCCCCAAGTTAAGTCTCCACCCCCCTGAGTTAAGTCTCCATCCCCCCTGAGTTGTATCCACCCCCCTGAGTTAAGTCTCCACCCCCACTGAGTTAAGTCTCCACCCCCACTGAGTTAAGTCTCCACCCCCACTGAGTTAAGTCTCCACCCCCCGAGTTAAGTCTCCATCCCCCTGAGTTAAGTCTCCACCCCCCTGAGTTAAGTCTCCACCCCCTGAGCTAAGTCTCCATCCCCCCTGAGTTAAGTCTCCACCCCCCTGAGTTAAGTCTCCATCCCCCTGAGTTAAGTCTCCACCCCCCCTGAGTTAAGTCTCCATCCCCCCTGAGTTAAGTCTCCACCCCCTGAGTTAAGTCTCCACCCCCTGAGTTAAGTCTCCATCCCCCCTGAGTTAAGTCTCCACCCCCCCTGAGTTAAGTCTCCACCCCCTGAGTTAAGTCTCCACACCCCTGAGTTAATTCTTGGTGAAAGCACCTTTGGCAGCCATTAAAGCTATGAATAAATGTCATTAAGATTCTGTCAACTTTACCCAACTCTGCCGTGCAGGTTTTCTATAGCCGCTGTACGTGACCGAGACGACTAAATATCATTGCTACTGATCTGCACTCGTAACCAAGGCTGTCCAAGTGTGTGTTACAAGGGGCTGGGTTTTAAGAAGCTTGTCAACAACAGGCAGGTTCTATGTAACAGTCAAATGAGCAGCCCACCTCCAGAATCAGCACCTCCCTCTGGTCTCCCCCCACGTCAACATGATCTGCTGTATTTTGTACACAATAAAACACACAGACTCACACGTACTCCCTCTCCCCCCAGGTGTTGGTGGTAGCCAGTATCTCTCTCCAGGTGGCTAATCTATATGGTTACCTGCGCTGCAAGAACGGCAGACAGGAAGCCCCACCCACATGCACTTCCTCTTTCCTGCAGGGACAGCACTTCCTCCAGCGGGTGAGGTTAGGGGTTAGAGGTGAGGGGTTAGAGGTTATAGTCAGTTGTCCAGGTTAATCCCTCCCAGTCTGTTTCATAATGACTATGACTAGTAGAGGTCAGGGGTTAGAGGTTATAGTCAGCGTTGGGGAGTAGTAGAGGTCAGAGGTTAGAGGTTATTGTCAGTGTTGGGGAGTAGTACAGGTTAGAGGTTAGAGTCAGTGTTGGGGAGTAGTAGAGGTCAGAGGTTAAAGTCAGTGTTGGGGAGTAGTAGAGGATAGAGGTTATAGTCAGTGTTGGGGAGTAGTAGAGGTCAGAGGTTAGAGGTTATAGTCAGTGTTGGAGGGTAGTAGAGGTTAGAGGTTATAGTCAGTGTTGGGGAGTAGTAGAGGTCAGAGGTTATAGTCAGTGTTGGGGAGTAGTAGAGGTCAGGGGTTAAAGTCAGTGTTGGGGAGTAGTAGAGGTCAGAGGTTAGAGGTTATAGTCAGTGTTGGGGAGTAGTAGAGGTTAGAGGTTATAGTCAGTGTTGGGGAGTAGTAGAGGTCAGAGGTTATAGTCAGTGTTGGGGAGTAGTAGAGGTTAGAGGTTATAGTCAGTGTTGGGGAGTAGTAGAGGTCAGAAGTTATAGTCAGTGTTGGGGAGTAGTGGAGGTCAGAGGTTATAGTCAGTGTTGGGGAGTAGTAGAGGTCAGAGGTTATAGTCAGTGTTGGGGAGTAGTAGAGGTCAGAACTTATAGTCAGTGTTGGGGAGTAGTAGAGGTCAGAGGTTATAGTCAGTGTTGGGGAGTAGTAGAGGTTAGAGGTTAGAGGTTATAGTCAGTGTTGGGGAGCAGTAGAGGTCAGAGGTTATAGTCAGTGTTGGGGAGTAGTAGAGGTTAGAGGTTATAGTCAGTGTTGGGGAGTAGTAGAGGTCAGAGGTTATAGTCAGTGTTGGGGAGTAGTAGAGGTCTGGGGTTAAAGTCAGTGTTGGGGAGCAGTAGAGGTCAGAGGTTAAAGTCAGTGTTGGGGAGCAGTAGAGGTTAAAGGTTATTTTGTGCCCAATAGAAATGAATGGTCGCCAGTTTGATGTAGTCATTGCATGCTACGAATATGGGACCAAATACTGCACTTTTGACTACTTTATTTTAACAAATCTTTAGAGCTGTCAATAATCTTTAGAGGTGTCAATAATATTAAGGGGTGTCAATAATATTAAGAGGTGTCAATAATATTTAGAGGTGTCAATAATCTTTAGAGGTGTCAATAATCTTTAGAGGTGTCAATAATATTAAGGGGTGTCAATAATATTAAGGGGTGTCAATAATATTTAGAGGTGTCAATAATATTTAGAGGTGTCAATAATATTTAGGGGTGTCAATAATATTTAGAGGTGTCAATAATATTTAGGGGTGTCAATAATATTTAGGAGTGTCAATAATATTTAGAGGTGTTAATAATATTAAGGGGTGTCAATAATCTTTAAGGGTGTCAATAATATTTAGGAGTGTCAATAATATTTAGGAGTGTCAATAATATTAAGGGGTGTCAATAATATTTAGGGGTGTCAATAATATTTAGAGGTGTCAATAATATTTAGAGGTGTCAATAATATTTAGTGGTGTCAATAATATTAAGGGGTGTTAATAATATTTAGGGGTGTCAATAATATAAAGGTGTGTCAATAATATTTAGGAATGTCAATAATATTTAGGAATGTCAATAATATTAAGGGGTGTTAATAATATTTAGGAGTGTCAATATTATTAAGGGTCGTATGAAATAATTTCCAAATGTTTTGATCCTAGAATATAGCTCAGTATTTGAATACATTTTTTTATACAGTCATTATTGATCATCTTTATCAAGGATTAATTTCAGACCCCACTGTAATCCAACTAGTCATTTAAGTACAATTTGCAGTAACTTGGTGGTAGTTTAAATTCTAATCTTTGTGGTGTTTTCAGTAGGTAATTCCTTTTTTTTTACCATGTATTAGTGTAGCTAACTCCTGAAACTACCCACTAAATATTTCACATAGAAATAAAATGAATCTCTCCCCGGCCACTGGGCTAAGACTCCCTCTCTGGCTGTCACACAGATCCTACTACACTGCTAACATCTGACCACAGAGGGATGTGTTCTGACAGACATGTTTCTTAATGTTGTATTACATGGCCTGCCTGTTTCACGACTAACCTGGACAATAATGACAGTAATTTATGAAACAGGCAGGGAGGGACTAACCTGGACAATAATGACATCTTTAATTGGTCCAGTAAGAAACCCCTGTGTGACTGGTCTCCTCTGTTCTCTAATGAACAGGACCCTGTGTGACTGGTCTCCTCTGTTCTCTAATGAACAGGACCCTGTGTGACTGGTCTCCTCTGTTCTCTAATGAACAGGACCCTGTGTGACTGGTCTCCTCTGTTCTCTAATGAACAGGACCCTGTGTGACTGGTCTCTGTTCTCTAATGAACAGGACCCTGTGTGACTGGTCTCCTCTGTTCTCTAATGAACAGGACCCTGTGTGACTGGTCTCCTCTGTTCTCTAATGAACAGGACCCTGTGTGACTGGTCTCCTCTGTTCTCTAATGAACAGGACCCTGTGTGACTGGTCTCCTCTGTTCTCTAATGAACAGGACCCTGTGTGACTGGTCTCCTCTGTTCTCTAATGAACAGGACCCTGTGTGACTGGTCTCTGTTCTCTAATGAACAGGACCCTGTGTGACTGGTCTCCTCTGTTCTCTAATGAACAGGACCCTGTGTGACTGGTCTCCTCTGTTCTCTAATGAACAGGACCCTGTGTGACTGGTCTCCTCTGTTCTCTAATGAACAGGACCCTGTGTGACTGGTCTCCTCTGTTCTCTAATGAACAGGACCCTGTGTGACTGGTCTCCTCTGTTCTCTAATGAACAGGACCCTGTGTGACTGGTCTCTTTTGTTCTCTAATGAACAGGACCCTGTGTGACTGGTCTCCTCTGTTCTCTAATGAACAGGACCCTGTGTGACTGGTCTCCTCTGTTCTCTAATGAACAGGACCCTGTGTGACTGGTCTCCTCTGTTCCTGGTATTTCAGCCTGATATCATCTCCAGAATGCTGTGATGGAATAGGAATCACCTGCAGCTGCCTTCTTCTCTCTCTCTGTGTGTGTGTGTGTGTGTGTGTGTGTGTGTGTGTGTGTGTGTGTGTGTGTGTGTGTGTGTGTGTGTGTGTGTGTGTGTGTGTGTGTGTGTGTGTGTGTGTGTGTGTGTGTGTGTGTGTGTGTGTGTGTGTGTGTGTGACAGACAGAGCAGGAAATGTTCTGGAACTCAGAAGGGGATTTACAGAAGCCTCTCCAAGGCCTCTCAACATCAAAGCTACTGGAATTACATTAGTTTCATATTCAGCATTTTAATTATTTTGATTTAAATTTATATTTCTATGAATATATACAGTATTTTTTACTTCTAATGATGTTATAATCTGTTTCCTGTCTGTCTGATGGCTAATAGAACAAACACACCTTCCTGTTTTCTGTCTGTCTGATGGCTAATAGAACAAACACACCTTCCTGTTTCCTTTCTGTCTGATGGCTAATAGAACAAACATAACTTTCTATTTCCTGTCTGTCTGATGGCTAATAGAACAAACACTCCTTCCTGTTTCCTGTCTGTCTGATGGCTAATAGAACAAACACACCTTCCTGTTTCCTGTCTGTCTGATGGCTAATAGAACAAACACACCTTCCTGTTTCCTGTCTGTTTGATGGCTAATAGAAAAAACACACCTTTCTGTTTCCTGTCTGTCTGATGAACATAATTAAAACACTGAAGAATTGAAGCGGTGTCTCTCATTCTGGATGTAATATTGTGTTTGTGCTGTTTTATTGAGGTTCATTTACTGACTATGACTGTGATATGTGGTTGAGGATAACGGGGCGGCAGGTAGCCTAGTGGTTGGAAGAGCCGAAACGGTGAAAAATCTGTCGACGTGCCCTTGAGCAAGGCACTTAACCCTCATTTGCTCTAGGGGTGCCGTAATACTACGGCTGACTCTGTTAAACAACACATTTCACTGCACCTATCTGGTGTATGTGACAATAAAATATATACAGTGCATTCGGAAAAGTATTCAGACCCCTTGACTTTTTCCACATTTTATTACATTACCGCCTTGTTCTAAAATGTATTCAATTATTCTTTTTCCTCCTCAACAATCTACACACAATACCTCATAATGACATCACAATAACCCATAATGACAAAGTGAAAACAAGTTTTTAGACATTTTTGCAAATGTATTAAAAATAAAAAACAGGAATATCTTATTTACATCAGTATTTAGACCCTTTGCTATGAGACTAGAAATTGATTTCAGGAGAATCCCGTTTACATTGATCATCCTTGAGATGTATCTACAACTTGATTGGAGTCCACCTGTGGTAAATTCAATTGATTTGACATGGTTTGGAAAGGCACACACCTGTCTATATAAGGTCCCAAAGTTGACAGTGCATGTCAGAACAAAAACCAAGCCATGAGGTCGAAGGAATTGTCCATAGAGCACAGAGACAGGATTGTGTCGAGGCACAGATCTATGGAAAGGAACCAAAACATTTCTGCAGCATTGAAGAACACAGTGGCCTTCATCATTCTGAAATGGAAGAAGTTTGGAACCACCAAGACTCTTCCTAGAGTTGGCCACCCGGCCAAACTGAGCAATCGGGGGAGAAGGACCTTGGTCAGGGAGGTGACCGAGAACCCGATGGTCACTCTGACAGAGCTCTAGAGTTCCTCTGTAGAGATGGAAGAACCTTCAAGAAGGACAACCATCTCTGCAGTACTCCACAAATCAGGCCTTTTTCGTAGACTCTTTGGCCTGAATGCTAAGTGTCATGTCTGGAGGAAACCTGGCACCATTCCTACGGTGAAGCATGGTGGTGGCAGCATCATGCTGTGGGGATGTTTTTCAGCGGCAGGGACTGGGAGACTACTCAGGATTGAGGGAAAGATGAACGGACTACAGTACAAAGAGATCCTTGATGAAAACCTGCTCCAGAGCGCTCAGGACCTCAGACTGGGGTGAAGGTTCAACTTCCAAAAGGACAATGACCCTAAGCACACAGCCAAAACAACGCAGGAGTGGCTTCGGTACAAGTCTCTGAATGTCCTTGAGTGGCCCAGCCAGAGCCCGGACTTGAACCCGATCGAACATCTCTGGAGAGACCTGAAAATAGCTGTGCAGCAACGCTCCCCATCCAACCTGACAGAGCTTGAGAGGATCTGCAGAGAAGAATGGGAGAAACTCCCCAAATACAGATGTGCCAAGCTTGTAGAGTCATTGTCACGTCCTGACCAGTAGAGGGTGTAGTTGGGTCAGGACGTGGCAGAAGGGAGTGTGTGTTTTTTATTGTTTCATTGATTTTGGCCGTGTGACTTCCAATCAAGCACAGCTGTAGAGGGTTGTGGTTGATTGGGAGTCACACATAAGTTGCCTACGTTTCCTTTGTGTTTCATGGGTAATTGTGCTTGTCAATGTGGTTGCACCTGACAGGACTGTGTTGGCTGTCAGTTTTTGTTGTTTTTGTAAATGCATAGTGTTTGTGACATTAAATATGACGAACCCTAACTCCGCCGCATTTTGGTCCACTTCTTCCTCAGACAGCCGTTACAGAATTACCCACCAAACCCGGACCAAGCGGCGGAAGAGGAAGGAGCAGCAGGAGTATAGCGTTATGGACCAATGGACTTGGGAACAGATCCTGGACGGAGAGGGACCATGGACTCAGGCTGGGGAATATCGCCTCCCGCAGTGGGAGATTGAAGTGGCGAGAGCGGAGAGGCGCTATTACGAGGAGAGAGAGCGCAACGAGCGCGAGAGGCAGCCCCAATAATTTTTTTGGGGGGGGCACACGGGACAGTCGGTGGAGCTGAGGTCGGAACCAGAGCCAGTCGGGATGACATTGGAGGTGAGCGAGGGATATGAGACAGACACTGTGACGGGATTAATGGGGAAATTAGGAGAGAGAGAGATGAGAGAGCTGCTAGTATGGTGCATTAAGTACGTCATTCGCCCTAATGAGCGTGTCGTGGGAATGATGTCACCTGAGGCAGCTCTCCATACTCGTCCTGAGGTGCGTGCTGGTTGTCTGGTAAAGACTGTGCCTGCGCCCAGAAACAGGCCTCCTGTATGTCTTCCCAGCCCTGCACGTCCTGTGCCTACGCCCAGAACCAAGCCTCCTGCATGTCTTCCTATCCTGGTCAAGCCCGTGTCTCCTCCACGGACCAGTACTCCAATGGGTCTCCCTATCCTGGTCAAGCCCGTGTCTCCTCCACAGACCAGTCCTCCAGTGGGTCTCCCTATCTTGGTCAAGCCCGTGCCTCCTCCACGGACCAGTACTCCAATAGGTCTCCCTATCCTGGTCAAGCCCGTGTCTCCTCCACAGACCAGTCCTCCAGTGGGTCTCTCCACCCTGGTCTCTCCTGTGCCACCTCCTCAAACCAGGCCTCCAGCGGGTCTTCCCAGACTGGTGAGTCCAGGGCCTGCGCCCAGAGCCAGGTCTCCGTTATGTCTCCCCAGCCTGGTGAATCCTGAGCCGGAACTGCCAGAGTGGCCAGACTGCCCGGAACTGCCACAGTCACCAGAGCTGCCCGCCAGGCAACAGTCACCAGAGCTGCCCGCCAGGCAACAGTCACCAGAGCTGCCCGCCAGTCAACAGTCGTCAGAGCTGCCCGCCAGGCAACAGTCGTCAGAGCTGCCCGCCAGTCAACAGTCGTCAGAGCTGCCGCCAGTCAACAGTCGTCAGAGCTGCCCGCCAGTCAACAGTCGTCAGAGCTGCCCGCCAGTCAACAGTCGTCAGAGCTGCCCGCCAGTCAACAGTCGTCAGAGCTGCCCGCCAGTCAACAGTCGTCAGACTGCCCTGAACTGCCGGAGTGGCCAGACTGCCCTGAACTGCCGGAGTGGCCAGACTGCCCTGAACTGCCGGAGTGGCCAGACTGCCCTGAACTGCCGGAGTGGCCAGACTGCCCTGAACTGCCCGAGTGGCCAGACTGCCCGGATCTGCCAGGGTGCCCTGCCTGTCCTCCGGCCCAGCCCGAGGGGCCCTCCTGCCCTCCGGCACAGCCCGAGGGGCCCTCCTGCCCTCCGGCCCAGCCCGAGTGGCCCTCCTGCCCTCCGGCCCAGCCCGAGGGGCCCTCCTGCCCTCCGGCCCAGCCCGAGGGGCCCTCCTGCCCTCCGGCCCAGCCCGAGGGGCCCTCCTGCTCTCCGGCCCAGCCCGAGGGGCCCTCCTGCTCTCCGGCCCAGCCCGAGGGGCCCTCCTGCCCTCCGGCCCAGCCCCAAGGGCCCTCCTGTCCTCCGGCCCAGCCCGAGTTGCCCTCCAGTCCTCCGGCCCAGCCTGAGTGGTCTGTCTGCCAGGGTCAGCCCGAGTGGCCCGTCTGCCCGGCGCAGCTATCGGCGCCACCAAAGTGGGCGACGCCGAAGGTGGAGCGAGGTCCACGTCCTGCACCTGAGCCACCTCCAGGATAGGTGGGTTGGGGAGGGAGGGTGTAGCACAGTGCCGTCGGTGACGGCAGCCACCCTCCCTTCCCTCCCTTATTGTTTAGGTGTTCCTTTTTGTTGGGGATTTTCTTGTGTGTTCTTTTTTTAGGTGCATCCTGGGGTCTGCACCTTGAGGGGGGGGTACTGTCACGTCCTGACCAGTAGAGGGTGTAGTTGGGTCAGGACGTGGCAGAAGGGAGTGTGTGTTTTTTATTGTTTCATTGATTTTGGCCGTGTGACTTCCAATCAAGCACAGCTGTAGAGGGTTGTGGTTGATTGGGAGTCACACATAAGTTGCCTACGTTTCCTTTGTGTTTCGTGGGTAATTGTGCTTGTCAATGTGGTTGCACCTGACAGGACTGTGTTGGCTGTCAGTTTTTGTTGTTTTTGTAAATGCATAGTGTTCGTGACATTAAATATGACGAACCCTAACTCCGCCGCATTTTGGTCCACTTCTTCCATAGACAGCCGTTACAGTCATACACAAGAAGTCTCGAGGCTGTAATCGCTGCCAAAGGTGCTTCAACAAAGTACTGAGTAAAAGGTCTGAGTACCTATAAAAATATGTATACATTTGCAAAAAGTTATAAAAACCTGTTTTTGCTTTGTCATTATAGGGTATTGTGTGTAGATTGATGAAGGAGAAAAAAAAACGATTAATTAATTTTTTAAACAAGGCTTTAACGTAACAAAATGTGGAAATATTCAAGGGGTCTGAATACTTTCTGAATGCACTGTAAATAACCTTAACCACTAACTGGAGGATGTTCTGGATAGGAGTGTCTGCTGAATGACTTCAGTTTAAACATCAGTAACCTAATAGGTAATATAAGACTAGATCATTAATAGAACACAAAATATCTGGTCTGGTTAAACGACAGGATGACCTGTATTAATATGGCTTTCGCTGTTACCGTCTCCCACCGCTAGATGGCGCTGTTACACTGTCAACTGTCCACTTCTACGTAGAACCAAGCTTGTTTGAATGGTTTTAGTGTCGAACAACTGCAGTAAGGGAAAGGGAAAATGGGGGGGATACAACTGAATGCCTTCAACTGAAATGTGTCTTCCGCATTTTTAACCCAACCCCTCTGAATCAGAGAGGTGCATCATTCATAGTCGTATCACCTATCAATCACAATGTCCAGAAGAGGAGAAGAGCATCTACCAGCCGCCCTGTCTGCAGGCGCCGCCGCTCTAGGGTGTCCCGGCGTGGCAGGAAAGGAGGCTGCAGGAGGCGTTCGCCAGGCTGGGTAGCCTACCTGACCTATCCGCCCCATCCCGGTTCTCTCTCCCCACCAACCCCTGGTAGTGTAGAGATGTTCAAGCCTGCTTAAAGACATTTCTGGACTTATAAGTCGATGATATGTACCCATTAATTGGTGAAGAATATAACTTATAAATCAATGATATGTACTCATTGATTCTTGAAGAATATAACTTCCTCATGAAAAAAATTCCTCATGAGTTCAGCTCACCTGTCGCTCCCCATCAGAACCCCAACATATCAGCTGGTTTGTAAAGTAAATGTAAACAAACACACTGTATATCCTCAAAACATGGTTAAAACTAGAATGTTGATATCATGGATGGTCAGTCCTTGCATCCATAGGTCTGTTTATGAATTTGAAAGCGGTTACATTTATCCAGGCCCATCCCTCAGCTTTTTAGAAAAACCATGATAAAACGGCAAATCATTCATTCGTAAACGTTTTGTGACATTGCACAACATTGACAGACAACGAAGGAAAATAATAGACGTGAATATACACTACCATTCAAAAGTTTGGGGTTACTTAGAAATGTCCTTGTTTTTTAAAGAAAAGCACGTCTTTTGTCCATTAAAATAACATCAAATTGATCTATGTAGATATTCCATTAAAAAAATCAGCTGTTTCCAGCTATAATAGTCATTTACAACATGAACAATATCTACACTGTATTTCTGATCAATTTGATGTTATTTTTAATGGACCAAAAATGTGCTTTTCTTTCAAAAACAAGGACATTTCGAAGTGACGCCAAACCTTTGAACGGTAGTGTGTGTTGATAGGCTATTCATGTAAAAGTATAAGGTTTAGTCCTATAGGACCATTTTAAGAGCCATAAACGGTAAATCATCTATATTATATAATACAGTAAGCCTACTAAGCTAACATTTGGAATTGTTTTAAGAGCCAATCATTATAAACAGTACATCGTCTATATTATATAATACAGTAAGCCTACTAAGCTAACATTTGGAATTGTTTTAAGAGCCAATCATTATAAACAGTACATTGTCTATATTATATAATACAGTAAGCCTACTAAGCTAACATATGGAATTGTTTTTTAAGAGCCAGTCATTATAAACGGTACATCATCTATATTATATAATACAGTAAGCCTACTAAGCTAACATATGGAATTGTTTTAAGGTCATCATACCAAGGACTATTTAGATATTTGATTTGGAGTTTTAAGACCCCTTGAAGTATTCCCCCCATAAAATATATGAAAAAATGAATTGATAAAAAAATTACTTTGAGCATTACTGCTATTAGCCCATACAAATGCATTGCATAACAGATTCACTACATGGAACAACAGATAGTCCCAAAAGGAAGGTAGTTCTGAAGTGTCAGTCCTATTTCTGAGAGATATAAGAAAGATCAGGATTTGTTTTTAAAAGTTGTATTTTTTATTTAACCCCTTATTTTTTGGTACTAAACATACACACTTCCATTCATATTTCCATCTGGTACCAGTGGACATTCAGACGAGTCTTGTGAGGCCTGTGGGCGTCCAAGAGGAAAAACAACCGATGTGTTCGTGTTCGTCTCACCTTTCCACAGACGGTTAATATTAGTGTTTGGACATTCAAACTGTTTGGATGCTACAGACAGAAGTTGGCAGATCGGCTGTACCAAGGTTGACAAAAAAATAATCTATGTTTGGAACACACTCACTCTCATTCACTCTCAGCCATATTATTACACAGGCACCGTATGACAGGCTAGAATGATCAGCCCCCCGCACACACAGAATTAGAAATTAAAATACTAATACAATTAATATTTATAATATTTATAATACAAATATGTATTTGCCTGCCATAGCCTGAGGGAGACTGAATAATAACATCTGTATAGTAAATAGTAACTTATTAGTATTATTGTTATTTCTATTATGATTGTTGTTTATCATTCCAAATAGTAGTGGTATGGGTAGTAGGGTGATGGTAATGATAGCAGTTTAGTGATGGTGGTGGTAGTAGTAGTAGTAGTAATGATGATGGTAGTGATAGCAGTATAGTGGTGGTAGTAGTAGTCGTAATGATGATGGTAATGATAGCAGTTTAGTGATGGTGGTAGTAGTAGTAATGACGATGGTAGTGAGAGCAGTTTAGTGATGGTGGTAGTAGTAGTAGTAATGATGATGGTAGTGATAGCAGTTTAGTGATGGTGGTAGTAGTAGTAGTAGTAGTAATGATGATGGTAGTGATAGCAGTATAGTGGTGGTAGTAGTAGTCGTAATG
Source organism: Salmo salar (assembly GCF_905237065.1). NCBI lineage: Eukaryota > Metazoa > Chordata > Actinopteri > Salmoniformes > Salmonidae > Salmo > Salmo salar. Next base: position 4,346,994 of record NC_059453.1, read on the forward strand.
ATGATGGTAATGATAGCAGTTTAGTGATGGTGGTAGTAGTGGTAATGATGATGGTAATGATAGCAGTATAGTGATGGTGGTAGTAGTAGTAATTATGATGGTAGTGATAGCAGTTTAGTGATGGTGGTGGTAGTAGAAGTAGTAGTACTAATGATGGTAATGATAGCAGTTTAGTGATGGTAGTAGTAGTAATGATGATGGTAATGATAGCAGTATAGTGATGGTGGTAGTAGTAGTAGTACTAATGATGATGGTAATGATAGCAGTTTAGTGATGGTGGTGGTAGTAGTAATGATGATGGTAGTGATAGCAGTTTAGTGATGGTGGTAGTAGTAGTAGTAGTAGTAATGATGATGGTAGTGATAGCAGTATAGTGGTGGTAGTAGTAGTCGTAATGATGATGGTAATGATAGCAGTTTAGTGATGGTGGTAGTAGTGGTAATGATGATGGTAATGATAGCAGTATAGTGATGGTGGTAGTAGTAGTAATTATGATGGTAGTGATAGCAGTTTAGTGATGGTGGTGGTAGTAGAAGTAGTAGTACTAATGATGGTAATGATAGCAGTTTAGTGATGGTAGTAGTAGTAATGATGATGGTAATGATAGCAGTATAGTGATGGTGGTAGTAGTAGTAGTACTAATGATGATGGTAATGATAGCAGTTTAGTGATGGTGGTGGTAGTAGTAATGATGATGGTAGTGATAGCAGTTTAGTGATGGTGGTAGTAGTAGTAATGGTGATGGTAGTGATAGCAGTTTAGTGATGGTGGTAGTAGTAGTAGTAATGATGATGGTAGTGATAGCCGTTTAGTGATGGTGGTAGTAGTAGTAGTAATGATTATGGTAATGATAGCAGTTTAGTGATGGTGGTAGTAGTAGTAGTAATGATTATGGTAATGATAGCAGTTTAGTGATGGTGGTGGTAGTAGTGATGATGATGGTAGTGATAGCAGTTTAATGATGGTGGTAGTAGTAGTAGTAGTAATGATGATGGTAGTGATAGCAGTTTAGTGATGGTAGTAGTAGTAATGATGATGGTAATGATAGCAGTACACTGATGGTGGTAGTAGTAGTAGTAATGATTATGGTAATGATAGCAGTTTAGTGATGGTGGTGGTAGTAGTGATGATGATGGTAGTGATAGCAGTTTAATGATGGTGGTAGTAGTAGTAGTAGTAATGATGATGGTAGTGATAGCAGTTTAGTGGTGGTGGTAGTAGTAGTAATGATGATGGTAATGATAGCAGTTTAATGATGGTGGTAGTAGTAGTAGTAGTAATGATGGTGGTAGTGATAGCAGTTTAGTGATGGTGGTAGTAGTAGTAGTAGTAGTAGTAGTAGTAGTAGTAATGATGGTAATGATAGCAGTTTAGTGATGGTGGTAGTAGTGGTAGTAGTAATGATGATGGTAGTGATAGCAGTTTAGTGATGGTAGTAATAGTAATGATGATGGTAGTGATAGCAGTTTAGTGATGGTGGTAGTAGTACATTTACATTTACATTTAAGTCATTTAGCAGACGCTCTTATCCAGAGCGACTTACAAATTGGTGCATTCACCTTATGATATCCAGTGGAACAACCACTTTACAATAGTGCATCAAAAAAATTTAAGGGGGGGGGGTTAGAAGGATTACTTTATCCTATCCTAGGTATTCCTTAAAGAGGTGGGGTTTCAGGTGTCTCCGGAAGGTGGTGATTGACTCCGCTGTCCTGGCGTCGTGAGGGAGCTTGTTCCACCATTGGGGTGCCAGAACAGCGAACAGTTTTGACTGGGCTGAGCGGGAACTGTGCTTCCTCAGAGGTAGGGGGCCAGCAGGCCAGAGGTGGATGAACGCAGTGCCCTTGTTTGGGTGTAGGGCCTGATCAGAGCCTGAAGGTATGGAGGTGCCGTTCCCTTTGCAGCTCCGTAGGCAATCACCATGGTCTTGTAGCGGATGCGAGCTTCAACTGGAAGCCAGTGGAGAGAGCGGAGGAGCGGGGTGACGTGAGAGAACTTGGGAAGGTTGAACACCAGACGGGCTGCGGCGTTCTGGATGAGTTGTAGGGGTTTAATGGCACAGGCAGGGAGCCCAGCCAACAGCGAGTTGCAGTAATCCAGACGGGAGATGACAAGTGCCTGGATTAGGACCTGCGCCGCTTCCTGTGTGAGGCAGGGTCGTACTCTGCGAATGTTGTAGAGCATGAACCTACAGGATCGGGTCACCGCCTTGATGTTAGTGGAGAACGACAGGGTGTTGTCCAGGATCACGCCAAGGTTCTTAGCACTCTGGGAGGAGGACACAAGGGAGTTGTCAACCGTGATGGCGAGATCATGGAACGGGCAGTTCTTCCCCGGGAGGAAGAGCAGCTCCGTCTTGCCGAGGTTCAGCTTGAGGTGGTGATCCGTCATCCACACTGATATGTCTGACAGACATGCAGAGATGCGATTCGCCGCCTGGTTATCAGAAGGGGGAAAGGAGAAGATTAATTGTGTGTCGTCTGCATAGCAATGATATGAGAGACCATGTGAGGATATGACAGAGCCAAGTGACTTGGTGTATAGCGAGAATAGGAGAGGGCCTAGAACAGAGCCCTGGGGGACACCAGTGGTGAGAGCGCATGGTGCGGAGCCACCATCACTAAACTGCTATCATTACCATCATTACTACTACTACTACCACCATCACTAAACTGCTATCACTACCATCATCATTACTACTACCACTACCACCATCACTAAACTGCTATCATTACGATCATCATTACCTCTACTAACACCACCATCACTAAACTGCTATCATTACCATCATTACTACTACCACCATCACTATACTGCTATAATTACCATCATCATTACTACTACCACCATCACTAAACTGCTATCACTACCATCATCATTACTACTATTACTACCACCATCACTAAACTGCTATCATTACCATCATCATTACTACTACTACCACCACCACTAAACTGCTATCATTACCATCATCATTACTACTACTACTACTACTACTACCACCACTATACTGCTATCACTACCATCATCATTACTACCACTACTACCACCATCACTAAACTGCTATAACTACCATCATCATTACTACTACTACCACCACCACTAAACTGCTATCATTACCATCATCATTACTACTACTACTACTACTACTACTACCACCACTATACTGCTATGACTACCATCATCATTACTACTACCACCATCACTAAACTGCTATCACTACCATCATCATTACTACCATTCCTAGTACTACCACCACTATACTGCTATCACTACCATCATCATTACTACTACTACTACCACCATCACTATACTGCTATCATTACCATCATCATTACTACTAATTCCACCATCATTAAACTGCTTTCATTACCATCATCATTACTACTACTACCACCACTATAATGCTATCACTACCATCATCATTACTACTACTATTACCACCACCACTAAACTGCTATCATTACCATCATCATTACTACTACTACCACCACTATACTGCTATCACTAACATCATCATTAATACTACCACTATCACCATCAATAAACTGCTATCACTACCATCATCATTACTACTACTACTACCACCATCACTAAACTGCTATCATTACCATCATCATTACTACTATTACTACCACCATCACTAAACTGCTATCATTACCATCATCATTACTACTACTACCACCACCACTAAACTGCTATCATTACCATCATCATTACTACTACTACTACTACCACCACTATACTGCTATCACTACCATCATCATTACTACCACTACTACCACCATCACTAAACTGCTATAAATACCATCATCATTACTACTACTACTACCACCATCACTATACTGCTATCATTACCATCATCATTACTACTACTACTACCACCATCACTAAACAACTATCATTACCATCATCATTACTACTACTACCAGCACTATACTGCTATAACTACATCATCATTACTACTACCACCACCACTAAACTGCTATCATTACCATCATCATTACTACTACTACCACCACTATACTGCTATCACTTCCATCATTACTACTACTACTACTACAACCATCACTAAACTGCTATCATTACCATCATAAGTACTACTACCACCATCACTAAACTGCTATCACTACCATCATCATTACTACCACTACTACTACTACCATCACTAAACTGCTATCAATATCCTTCATCATTACTACTACTACTGCTACCACCATCACTAAACTGATATCACTACCATCATCATTACTACCACTACTACTACCACCATCACTAAACTGCTATCACTACCATCATCATTACTACTACTACCACCATCACTATAATGCTATCATTACCATCATCATTAGTACTACTACTACTACCACCACCACTAAACTGCTATCATTACCATCATTACTACTACTACTACCACCATCACTAAACTGCTATCATTACCATCATCATTACTACTACTACTACTACCACCATCACTAAACTGCTATCACTACCATCATCATTACTACTACCACCATCACTAAACTGCTATCATTACCATCACCATTACTACTACTACTACTACCACCATCACTATACTGCTATCATTACCATCATCATTACTACTACTACCACCACTATACTGCTATCACTTCCATCATTACTACTACTACTACTACAACCATCACTAAACTGCTATCATTACCATCATAAGTACTACTACCACCATCACTAAACTGCTATCACTACCATCATCATTACTACCACTACTACTACTACCATCACTAAACTGCTATCAATATCCTTCATCATTACTACTACTACTGCTACCACCATCACTAAACTGATATCACTACCATCATCATTACTACCACTACTACTACCACCATCACTAAACTGCTATCACTACCATCATCATTACTACTACTACCACCATCACTATAATGCTATCATTACCATCATCATTAGTACTACTACTACTACCACCACCACTAAACTGCTATCATTACCATCATTACTACTACTACTACCACCATCACTAAACTGCTATCATTACCATCATCATTACTACTACTACTACTACCACCATCACTAAACTGCTATCACTACCATCATCATTACTACTACCACCATCACTAAACTGCTATCATTACCATCACCATTACTACTACTACTACTACCACCATCACTATACTGCTATCATAACCATCATCATTACAACTACCACCACCATCACCATACTGCTATCATTACCATCATCATTACTACTACCACCACCATCACTAAACTGCTATCACTACCATCATCATTACTACTACTACTACCACCATCACTATACTGCTATCATTACCATCATCGTTACTACTACTACTACTACTACCACCACCACTAAACTGCTATCACTACCATCATTACTACTACTTCTACCACCATCACTAAACTTCTATCATTACCATCATCATTACTACTATTACTAACACCATCACTAAACTGCTATCACTACCATCATCATTACTACCACTACTATTACCACCATCACTAAACTGCTATCACTACCATCATCATTACTACTACTACTACTACCACCATCACTAAACTGCTATCACTACCATCATCATTACTACCACTACTATTACCACCATCACTAAACTGCTATCACTACCATCATCATTACTACTACTACTACTACCACCATCACTAAACTGCTATCACTACCATCATCATTACTACTACCACCATCACTAAACTGCTATCATTACCCTCATCATTACTACTGCTACTACCACCACTATACTGCTATCACTGCCATCATCATTACTACTACTACTACTACCACCATCACTAAACTGCTATCTTTACCATCATTACTACTACTACCACCATCACTAAACTGCTATCACTACCATCATCATTACTACTACCTACACTCGATCCCTCCGATGTCAACAACTACAGACCAGTATCCCTTCTTTCTTTTCTCTCCAAAACTCTTGAACGTGCCGTCCTCTGCCAGCTCTCCTGCTATCTCTCTCAGAATGACCTTCTTGATCCTAATCAGTCAGGTTTCAAGACTGGGCATTCAACTGAGACTGCTCTTCTCTGTGTCACGGAGGCTCTCCGCACTGCTAAAGCTAACTCTCTCTCCTCTGCTCTCATCCTTCTAGACCTATCTGCTGCCTTTGATACTGTGAACCATCAGATCCTCCTCTCCACCCTCTCCGAGTTGGGCCCACGCTTGGATTGCGTCCTACCTGACAGGTCGCTCCTACCAGGGGGCGTGGCGAGAATCTGTAGTAGTAGTAGTAGTAGTAGTAGTAATGATGGTAATGATAGCAGTTTAGTGATGGTGGTAGTAGTAGTAGTAGTAATGATGGTAGTGATAGCAGTTTAGTGATGGTGGTAGTAGTAGTAGTAATGATGATGGTAATGATAGCAGTATAGTGATGGTGGTAGTAGTAGTAGTAATGATGATGGTAATGATAGCAGTTTAGTAATGGTGGTAATAGTAGTAATGATGGTAGTGATAACAGTTTAGTGCTGGTGGTAGTAGTAGTAGTAGTAATGATGATGGTAGTGATAGCAGTTTAGTGATGGTGGTAGTAGTAGTGGTAGCAATGATGATGGTAGTGATGTGGCAGTTTAGTGATGGTGGTAGTAGTAGTAGTAATGATGATGGTAATGATAGCAGTTTAGTGGTGGTGGTAGTAGTAGCAGTAATGATGGTCATGATAGCAGTTTAGTGATGGTAGTAGTAGTAATGATAGCAGTTTAGTGATGGTGGTAGTAGTAGTAGTAGTAATGATGATGGTAATGATAGCAGTATAGTGATGGTGGTAGTAGTAGTAATGATGGTAGTGATAGCAGTTTAGTGATGTGGTAGTAGTAGTAATGATGATGGTAATGATAGCAGTTTAGTGATGGTAGTAGTAGTAGTAATGATGATGGTAATGATAGCAGTTTAGTGATGGTGGTAGTAGTAGTAGTAATGATGATGGTAATGATTGCAGTTTAGTGATGGTGGTGGTAGTAGTAGTAGTAATGATGATGGTAGTGATAGCAGTATAGTGATGGTAGTAGTAGTAGTAATGATGATGGTAATGATAGCAGTTTAGTGATGGTGGTAGTAGTAGTAGTAGTAATGATGATGGTAGTTGTAGTACTGATGTAATGTTGAAGATGATCGTTATTTAGTTAGTTATAGTTTCATTTTCCATGTTTAGATTTGTATATTTATTACATATCTACTATTGACTGTTACCATTTTATTTTTGTTATTTTTGTATTTAATTTTTGTATTATTATTTACTGCCATTTTATATTATTATTTGTTATTATTTATAATTGTATTACAATGTATATTTGTTTGTTGCTTTGGCAATATTGACACAATGTTTTTCATGCCAATAAAGCAGCTTGAATTTGAATTTGAGAGAGAAAGAGAGAGAGATGAGAGAGAGATAGGGAGAGAGGGATGAGAGAGAGAGAGGGATGAGAGAGAGAGAGGGATGAGAGAGAGAAAGAGAGAAAGAGAGAAAGAGGGATGAGAGAGAGAGGGATGAGAGAGAGAGAGGGATGAGAGAGAGAAAGAGAGAAAGAGAGAGAGAGAGAGAATTGAATTTGAAATCATTCTAAGTACTGTAACAGGTTTTCTATGGGCCTCCAGCAGTTCTATCATGATGTCACAATGCCCCTGTCATAAACCAGGAGTCATCAGGTTATAAAACAACAGTGTTCGGGGCTCAAGGCTGTCTGTCACCAAGAGCAGCCTGACAGCAGGTCGCACCGTACGCTCAGGATCTCCAGCACTGATAGAAGTCTACGGATCCTTGCGACCTTGCCCCTCTGGATTCTTACCGACCCGGACCACCATGAGAGACAGCTACAAGGGCTTCACTGCCACGCAGCTTCAGCCACAGCACGTCAGCTTCGACCTAACGGGAAGCGGGAAGTCCAAACCCAGGCTGGTCTCTGTTCAGCGGAAATCCACGGAGCCGTTCGAGACCCACTGGGAAGGGGAGCAGCTCATTAGGATGCCGCCTCTCAAACCGACCCCGGTGGCCATGTGTCAGATCACCCGGGAAGATTGGCTGCACGCCAACAACGTAAACTACCGGCGCTTGGAGAGCAGCAGGCGGCATGCGGAAAGCTTCTGGCGCGAGACCTCCCGGTTGATCCAGAGTACAGAGCAGCTGACTCGTCGAACGCAGTCTGACAGCTCCCGGTGGATCGGTAAACGGATAACGGAAATCTCGTTCTGGCGGAGCGAGCTGGGGTTCGAGCTCGAGCAGCTTCTACGGGACACGGAGAGGCTACGTCAGGTCAAGTTCCGGTTGGACAGGGCCTTTTAAAGGAGACCGACGGCCCACTGCAGGTGAGAGAATGACAGAAAGATGATTGATAAAAATGAATTAGATAATTTATCAATTTATTGATTAGGAGTTTCTGAGGATAATGAGATACTACGGTGATGGGTGTCTTGGCATCTTCTTCTTCAACGTTTGTATTACAATTCCGGTTTGAAAAGTCCTGTGTTCTGTAAGATAATGGAAGAGCTGGTAAAGCTGTAGAACTAGTAGCCTAGCAGTAAATATACAACTTGGTCTGTATTCAAAATTGCACATAGAATTCCCTATATGTACTAGTGCACCAGCCTAAATAAGGAATCGGTTGTGTTATTTGTTACATACCATTAAACATATCATTGGGATTGATAGAGTCTACTGTAAAAAGAACCAGACTGGCACCCAGGCTAGTGTCTACTGTAAAAAGAACCAGACTGGCACCCAGGCTAGTGTCTACTGTAAAAAGAACCAGACTGGCACTCAGGCTAGTGTCTACTGTAAAGAGAACCAGACTGGCACCCAGGCTAGTGTCTACTGTAAAGAGAACCAGACTGGCACCCAGGCTAGTGTCTACTGTAAAGAGAACCAGACTGGCACCCAGGCTAGAGTCTACTGTAAAGAGAACCAGACTGGCACCCAGGCTAGTGTCTACTGTAAAGAGAACCAGACTGGCACCCAGGCTAGGTGCCAGTAAATAATATGTTATAGAATGAAACTAAATGGTTGTGTGTGTGTGTGTGTGTGTGTGGATCAGATGTCGCAGGAGTGCCAGGTCCAGTGTCAGAAACTCAACGACAGTCATCGATGTCGTGGAGAAAGAACTGGTGCAGGTGAAACACACACACACACACACATAAACAAACACAACAAACAATTGTAGAAGGTTTACAGAATAGTCCTCCACCCCAGGTATGTCTGACCCTAGTCCTGCCTACATTGGTTTTATTCCACTCACCTTTGTTCTGTGGTAACAATGCTATTATCTTTCTCTCTCCCTCCATCTCACCCTCTCCATCATTCCCTCCATCTCTCTCTCTCCTGCTCCGTCTCCCTCCATCTCCCCCTCTCCCTCTCCCTCTCCCTCTCCCTCTCTCTCTCTCCATCCCTCAATCTCTCCCTCAATCTCTCTCTCCCTCTCCCTCCATCTCTCTCCCTCCCTCTCTCCCTCCATATCTCTATCTCTCTCTCCCTCCATCTCGCTATTTCCCTCTCCCTCTCCTGCCATCTCTTCATTTCCCCCTCCCTCCCTCCCTCCCTCCCGCTCCCTCTCCCTCCATCTCCCCCTCTCTCTCTCCCCTCTCCCCTCTCCCTCTCCTGCCATCTCTTCCTTTCTCCCTCCCTCCCTCCCTCCCTCCCTCCCTCCCTCCCTCCCTCCCTCCCTCCCTCCCTCCCTCCCTCCCTCCCTCCCTCCCTTCAGGAGGTAACAGTGATCAGGTCTTCTCAGGAACAGTTGGAGAGGATCAGAGATAAAGTCCAGAAACAGCTGGATTGAGTACACACACGCACACGCACACACACACACACACACACACACACACACACACACACACACACACACACACACACACACACACACACACACACACACACACACACACACACACACACAGTTGACATTTAGTTGTAACTACAGAGCCCCCTGCTGAGATGAATCACTGCAACAAGAATTAAGTTGAACAAACCATCATTTTATTTCTGGACTTTGTTTGGATCCTCATGTTGTAGGGGCTGGCTAACTGGAATAAGTCAGACTCAACACTTTGATGATAAAGTGGTAGGTGCTGGCTACCACACACTGTGTGTGTGTGTGTGTGTGTGTGTGTGTGTGTGTGTGTGTGTGTGTGTGTGTGTGTGTGTGTGTGTGTGTGTGTGTGTGTGTGTGTGTGTGTGTGTGCAGGTCCAACAGGAGAGTGCAACACCAGTTGGAAAAAAACATGAATGATAAACACAGAGCTCTCCAGATCGACAGCCACTGTCACACACTGACCAACTGTTCTCCTGCTACCAGTTATTACCCTGACCTCAGCCTGGTAGATACCAGGTAACACTGACCAACTGTTCTCCTGCTACCAGTTATTACCCTGACCTCAGCCTGGTAGATACCAGGTAACACTGACCAACTGTTCTCCTGCTACCAGTTATTACCCTGACCTCAGCCTGGTAGATACCAGGTAACACTGACCAACTGTTCTCCTGCTACCAGTTACTACCCTGACCTCAGCCTGGTATATACCAGGAAACACTGACCAACTGTTCTCCTGCTACAAGTTATCACCCTGACCTCAGCCTCCTGGATACCAGGTAACACTGACCAACTGTTCTCCTGCTACCAGTTATTACCCTGACCTCAGCCTGGTAGATACCAGGTAACACTGACCAACTTTTCTCCTGCTACCAGTTATTACCCTGACCTCAGCCTGGTAGATACCAGGTAACACTGACCAACTGTTCTCCTGCTACCAGTTATTACCCTGACCTCAGCCTCCTGGATACCAGGTAACACTGACCAACTGTTCTCCTGCTACCAGTTATTACCCTGACCTCAGCCTGGTAGATACCAGGTAACACTGACCAACTGTTCTCCTGCTACCAGTTATTACCCTGACCTCAGCCTGGTAGATACCAGGTAACACTGATCAACTGTTCTCCTGCTACCAGCTATTACCCTGACCTCAGCCTGGTAGATACCAGGTAACACTGACCAACTGTTCTCCTGCTACCAGTTATTACCCTGACCTCAGCCTGGTAGATACCAGGTAACACTGACCAACTGTTCTCCTGCTACCAGCTATTACCCTGACCTCAGCCTGGTAGATACCAGGTAACACTGACCAACTGTTCTCCTGCTACCAGTTATTACCCTGACCTCAGCCTGGTAGATACCAGGTAACACTGACCAACTGTTCTCCTGCTACCAGCTATTACCCTGACCTCAGCCTGGTAGATACCAGGTAACACTGACCAACTGTTCTCCTGCTACCAGTTATTACCCTGACCTCAGCCTGGTAGATACCAGGTAACACTGACCAACTGTTCTCCTGCTACCAGCTATTACCCTGACCTCAGCCTGGTAGATACCAGGTAACACTGACCAACTGTTCTCCTGCTACCAGTTATTACCCTGACCTCATCCTCCTGGATACCAGGTAACACTGACCAACTGTTCTCCTGCTACCAGTTATTACCCTGACCTCAGCCTCCTGGATACCAGGTAACACTGACCAACTGTTCTCCTGCTACCAGTTATTACCCTGAGCTCAGCCTGGTAGATACCAGGTAACACTGACCAACTGTTCTCCTGCTACCAGTTATTACCCTGACCTCAGCCTCCTGGATACCAGGTAACACTGACCAACTGTTCTCCTGCTACCAGTTATTACCCTGACCTCAGCCTGGTAGATACCAGGTAACACTGACCAACTGTTCTCCTGCTACCAGTTATTACCCTGACCTCAGCCTGGTAGATACCAGGTAACACTGACCAACTGTTCTCCTGCTACCAGTTATTACCCTGACCTCAGCCTGGTAGATACCAGGTAACACAGACCAACTGTTCTCCTGCTACCAGTTATTACCCTGACCTCAGCCTGGTAGATACCAGGTAACACTGACCAACTGTTCTCCTGCTACCAGTTATTACCCTGACCTCAGCCTGGTAGATACCAGGTAACACTGACCAACTGTTCTCCTGCTACCAGTTATCACCCTGACCTCAGCCTGGTAGATACCAGGTAACACTGACCAACTGTTCTCCTGCTACCAGCTATTACCCTGACCTCAGCCTGGTAGATACCAGGTAACTCTGACCAACTGTTCTCCTGCTACCAGTTATTACCCTGACCTCAGCCTGGTAGATACCAGGTAACACTGACCAACTGTTCTCCTGCTACCAGTTTTTACCCTGACCTCAGCCTGGTAGATACCAGGTAACACTGACCAACTGTTCTCCTGCTCCCAGTTATCACCCTGACCTCAGCATGGTAGATACCAGGTAACACTGACCAACTGTTCTCTTGCTACCAGCTATTACCCTGACCTCAGCCTGGTAGATACCAGGTAACTCTGACCAACTGTTCTCCTGCTACCAGTTATTACCCTGACCTCAGCCTGGTAGATACCAGGTAACACTGACCAACTGTTCTCCTGCTACCAGTTATTACCCTGACCTCAGCCTGGTAGATACCAGTTAACACTGACCAACTGTTCTCCTGCTACCAGCTATTACCCTGACCTCAGCCTGGTAGATAACAGGTAACACTGACCAACTGTTCTCCTGCTACCAGTTATTACCCTGACCTCATCCTGGTAGATACCAGGTAACACTGACCAACTCTTCTCCTGCTACCAGTTATTACCCTGACCTCAGCCTCCTGGATAACAGGTAACACTGACCAAATGTTCTCCTGCTACCAGCTATTACCCTGACCTCAGCCTGGTAGATACCAGGTAACACTGACCAACTGTTCTCCTGCTACCAGTTATCACCCTGACCTCAGCCTGGTAGATACCAGGTAACACTGACCAACTGTTCTCCTGCTACCAGTTATTACCCTGACCTCAGCCTGGTAGATACCAGGTAACACGGACCAAATGTTCTCCTGCTACCAGTTATTACCCTGACCTCAGCCTGGTAGATACCAGGTAACACTGACCAACTGTTCTCCTGCTACCAGTTATTACCCTGACCTCAGCCTGGTAGATACCAGGTAACACTGACCAACTTTTCTCCTGCTACCAGTTATTACCCTGACCTCAGCCTGGTAGATACCAGGTAACACTGACCAACTGTTCTCCTGCTACCAGTTATTACCCTGACCTCAGCCTCCTGGATACCAGGTAACACTGACCAACTGTTCTCCTGCTACCAGTTATTACCCTGACCTCAGCCTGGTAGATACCAGGTAACACTGACCAACTGTTCTCCTGCTACCAGTTATTACCCTGACCTCAGCCTGGTAGATACCAGGTAACACTGATCAACTGTTCTCCTGCTACCAGCTATTACCCTGACCTCAGCCTGGTAGATACCAGGTAACACTGACCAACTGTTCTCCTGCTACCAGTTATCACCCTGACCTCAGCCTGGTAGATACCAGGTAACACTGACCAACTGTTCTCCTGCTACCAGTTATTACCCTGACCTCAGCCTGGTAGATACCAGGTAACACTGACCAACTGTTCTCCTGCTACCAGTTATTACCCTGACCTCAGCCTGGTAGATACCAGGTAACACTGACCAACTGTTCTCCTGCTACCAGTTATTACCCTGACCTCAGCCTGGTAGATACCAGGTAACACTGACCAACTGTTCTCCTGCTACCAGTTATTACCCTGACCTCAGCCTGGTAGATACCAGGTAACACTGACCAACTGTTCTCCTGCTACCAGTTATTACCCTGACCTCAGCCTCCTGGATACCAGGTAACACTGACCAACTGTTCTCCTGCTACCAGTTATTACCCTGACCTCAGCCTGGTAGATACCAGGTAACACTGACCAACTGTTCTCCTGCTACCAGTTATTACCCTGACCTCAGCCTGGTAGATACCAGGTAACACTGATCAACTGTTCTCCTGCTACCAGCTATTACCCTGACCTCAGCCTGGTAGATACCAGGTAACACTGACCAACTGTTCTCCTGCTACCAGTTATCACCCTGACCTCAGCCTGGTAGATACCAGGTAACACTGACCAACTGTTCTCCTGCTACCAGTTATTACCCTGACCTCAGCCTGGTAGATACCAGGTAACACTGACCAACTGTTCTCCTGCTACCAGTTATTACCCTGACCTCAGCCTGGTAGATACCAGGTAACACTGACCATCTGTTCTCCTGCTACCAGTTATTACCCTGACCTCAGCCTGGTAGATACCAGGTAACACTGACCAACTGTTCTCCTGCTACCAGTTATCACCCTGACCTCAGCCTGGTAGATACCAGGTAACACTGACCAACTGTTCTCCTGCTACCAGTTATTACCCTGACCTCAGCCTGGTAGATACCAGGTAACACTGACCAAATGTTCTCCTGCTACCAGTTATTACCCTGACCTCAGCCTGGTAGATACCAGGTAACACTGACCAACTGTTCTCCTGCTACCAGTTATTACCCTGACCTCAGCCTGGTAGATACCAGGTAACACTGACCAACTGTTCTCCTGCTACCAGTTATTACCCTGACCTCAGCCTGGTAGATACCAGGTAACACTGACCAACTGTTCTCCTGCTACCAGTTATTACCCTGACCTCAGCCTCCTGGATACCAGGTAACACTGACCAACTGTTCTCCTGCTACCAGTTATAACCCTGACCTCAGCCTGGTAGATACCAGGTAACACTGACCAACTGTTCTCCTGCTACCAGTTATTACCCTGACCTCAGCCTGGTAGATACCAGGTAACACTGATCAACTGTTCTCCTGCTACCAGCTATTACCCTGACCTCAGCCTGGTAGATACCAGGTAAGACTGACCAACTGTTCTCCTGCTACCAGTTATCACCCTGACCTCAGCCTGGTAGATACCAGGTAACACTGACCAATTGTTCTCCTGCTACCAGTTATTACCCTGACCTCAGCCTGGTAGATACCAGGTAACACTGACCAACTGTTCTCCTGCTACCAGTTATTACCCTGACCTCAGCCTGGTAGATACCAGGTAACACTGATCAACTGTTCTCCTGCTACCAGCTATTACCCTGACCTCAGCCTGGTAGATACCAGGTAAGACTGACCAACTGTTCTCCTGCTACCAGTTATCACCCTGACCTCAGCCTGGTAGATACCAGGTAACACTGACCAATTGTTCTCCTGCTACCAGTTATTACCCTGACCTCAGCCTGGTAGATACCAGGTAACACTGACCAACTGTTCTCCTGCTACCAGTTATTACCCTGACCTCAGCCTGGTAGATACCAGGTAACACTGACCAACTGTTCTCCTGCTACCAGCTATTACCCTGACCTCAGCCTGGTAGATACCAGGTAACACTGACCAACTGTTCTCCTCCTACCAGCTATTACCCTGACCTCAGCCTGGTAGATAACAGGTAACACTGACCAACTGTTCTCCTGCTACCAGTTATCACCCTGACCTCAGCCTGGTAGATACCAGGTAACACTGACCAATTGTTCTCCTGCTACCAGTTATTACCCTGACCTCAGCCTGGTAGATACCAGGTAACACTGACCAACTGTTCTCCTGCTACCAGTTATTACCCTGACCTCAGCCTGGTAGATACCAGGTAACACTGATCAACTGTTCTCCTGCTACCAGCTTTTACCCTGACCTCAGCCTGGTAGATACCAGGTAAGACTGACCAACTGTTCTCCTGCTACCAGTTATCACCCTGACCTCAGCCTGGTAGATACCAGGTAACACTGACCAATTGTTCTCCTGCTACCAGTTATTACCCTGACCTCAGCCTGGTAGATACCAGGTAACACTGACCAACTGTTCTCCTGCTACCAGTTATTACCCTGACCTCAGCCTGGTAGATACCAGGTAACACTGACCAACTGTTCTCCTGCTACCAGCTATTACCCTGACCTCAGCCTGGTAGATACCAGGTAACACTGACCAACTGTTCTCCTCCTACCAGCTATTACCCTGACCTCAGCCTGGTAGATAACAGGTAACACTGACCAACTGTTCTCCTGCTACCAGTTATTACCCTGACCTCAGCCTGGTAGATACCAGGTAACACTGACCAACTGTTCTCCTCCTACCAGTTATCACCCTGACCTCAGCCTGGTAGATACCAGGTAACACTGACCAACTGTTCTCCTGCTACCAGTTATTACCCTGACCTCAGCCTGGTAGATACCAGGTAACACTGACCAACTGTTCTCCTGCTACCAGTTATTACCCTGACCTCAGCCTGGTAGATACCAGGTAACACTGACCAACTGTTCTCCTGCTACCAGTTATTACCCTGACCTCAGCCTGGTAGATACCAGGTAACACTGACCAACTGTTCTCCTGCTACCAGTTATTACCCTGACCTCAGCCTGGTAGATACCAGGTAACACTGACCAACTGTTCTCCTGCTACCAGTTATTACCCTGACCTCAGCCTGGTAGATACCAGGTAACACTGACCAACTGTTCTCCTGCTACCAGTTATTACCCTGACCTCAGCCTCCTGGATACCAGGTAACACTGACCAACTGTTCTCCTGCTACCAGTTATAACCCTGACCTCAGCCTGGTAGATACCAGGTAACACTGACCAACTGTTCTCCTGCTACCAGTTATTACCCTGACCTCAGCCTGGTAGATACCAGGTAACACTGATCAACTGTTCTCCTGCTACCAGCTATTACCCTGACCTCAGCCTGGTAGATACCAGGTAAGACTGACCAACTGTTCTCCTGCTACCAGTTATCACCCTGACCTCAGCCTGGTAGATACCAGGTAACACTGACCAACTGTTCTCCTGTTGCCAGTTATTACCCTGACCTCAGCCTGGTAGATACCAGGTAACACTGACCAACCGTTCTCCTGCTACCAGTTATTACCCTGACCTCAGCCTGGTAGATACCAGGTAACACTGACCAACTGTTCTCCTGCTACCAGTTATTACCCTGACCTCAGCCTGGTAGATACCAGGTAACACTGACCAACTGTTCTCCTGCTACCAGCTATTACCCTGACCTCAGCCTGGTAGATACCAGGTAACACTGACCAACTGTTCTCCTGCTACCAGTTATTACCCTGACCTCAGCCTGGTAGATACCAGGTAACACTGACCAACTGTTCTCCTGCTACCAGCTTTACCCTGACCTCAGCCTGGTAGATACCAGGTAACACTGACCAACTGTTCTCCTGCTACCAGTTATTACCCTGACCTCAGCCTGGTAGATACCACGTAACACTGACCAACTGTTCTCCTGCTACCAGTTATTACCCTGACCTCAGCCTGGTAGATACCAGGTAACACTGACCAACTGTTCTCCTGCTACCAGCTATTACCCTGACCTCAGCCTGGTAGATACCAGGTAACTCTGACCAACTGTTCTCCTGCTACCAGTTATTACCCTGACCTCATCCTCCAGGATACCAGGTAACACTGACCAACTGTTCTCCTGCTACCAGTTATTACCCTGACCTCAGCCTCCTGGATACCAGGTAACACTGACCAACTGTTCTCCTGCTACCAGTTATTACCCTGAGCTCAGCCTGGTAGATACCAGGTAACACTGACCAACTGTTCTCCTTCTACCAGTTATTACCCTGACCTCAGCCTCCTGGATACCAGGTAACACTGACCAACTGTTCTCCTGCTACCAGTTATTACCCTGACCTCAGCCTGGTAGATACCAGGTAACACTGACCAACTGTTCTCCTGCTACCAGTTATTACCCTGACCTCAGCCTGGTAGATACCAGGTAACACTGACCAACTGTTCTCCTGCTACCAGTTATTACCCTGACCTCAGCCTGGTAGATACCAGGTAACACTGACCAACTGTTCTCCTGCTACCAGTTATCACCCTGACCTCAGCCTGGTAGATACCAGGTAACACTGACCAACTGTTCTCCTGCTACCAGTTTTTACCCTGACCTCAGCCTGGTAGATACCAGGTAACACTGACCAACTGTTCTCCTGCTACCAGCTATTACCCTGACCTCAGCCTGGTAGATACCAGGTAACCCTGACCAACTGTTCTCCTGCTACCAGTTATCACCCTGACCTCAGCATGGTAGATACCAGGTAACACTGACCAACTGTTCTCTTGCTACCAGCTATTACCCTGACCTCAGCCTGGTAGATACCAGGTAACTCTGACCAACTGTTCTCCTGCTACCAGTTATTACCCTGACCTCAGCCTGGTAGATACCAGGTAACACTGACCAACTGTTCTCCTGCTACCAGTTATTACCATGACCTCAGCCTGGTAGATACCAGGGAACACTGACCAACTCTTCTCCTGCTACCAGTTATTACCCTGACCTCAGCCTCCTGGATACCAGGTAACACTGACCAACTGTTCTCCTGCTACCAGTTATTACCCTGACCTCAGCCTGGTAGATACCAGGTAACACTGACAAACTGTTCTCCTGCTACCAGTTATTACCCTGACCTCAGCCTGGTAGATACCAGGTAACACTGACCAACTGTTCTCCTGCTACCAGCTATTACCCTGACCTCAGCCTGGTAGATACCAGGTAACACTGACCAACTGTTCTCCTGCTACCAGTTATCACCCTGACCTCAGCCTGGTAGATACAAGGTAACACTGACCAACTGTTCTCCTGCTACCAGTTATTACCCTGACCTCAGCCTGGTAGATACCAGGTAACACTGACCAACTGTTCTCCTGCTACCAGTTATTACCCTGACCTCAGCCTGGTAGATACCAGGTAACACTGACCAACTGTTCTCCTGCTACCAGTTATTACCCTGACCTCAGCCTGGTAGATACCAGGTAACACTGACCAACTGTTCTCCTGCTACCAGCTATTACCCTGACCTCAGCCTGGTAGATACCAGGTAACACTGACCAACTGTTCTCCTGCTACCAGTTATTACCCTGACCTCAGCCTGGTAGATACCAGGTAACACTGACCAACTGTTCTCCTGCTACCAGCTATTACCCTGACCTCAGCCTGGTAGATACCAGGTAACACTGACCAACTGTTCTCCTGCTACCAGTTATTACCCTGACCTCAGCCTGGTAGATACCAGGTAACACTGACCAACTGTTCTCCTGCTACCAGTTATTACCCTGACCTCAGCCTGGTAGATACCAGGTAACACTGACCAACTGTTCTCCTGCTACCAGCTATTACCCTGACCTCAGCCTGGTAGATACCAGGTAACACTGACCAACTGTTCTCCTGCTACCAGTTATTACCCTGACCTCAGCCTCCTGGATACCAGGTAACACTGACCAACTGTTCTCCTGCTACCAGTTATTACCCTGACCTCAGCCTGGTAGATACCAGGTAACACTGACCAACTGTTCTCCTGCTACCAGTTATTACCCTGACCTCAGCCTCCTGGATACCAGGTAACACTGACCAACTGTTCTCCTGCTACCAGTTATTACCCTGACCTCAGCCTGGTAGATACCAGGTAACACTGACCAACTGTTCTCCTGCTACCAGTTATTACCCTGACCTCAGCCTGGTAGATACCAGGTAACACTGACCAACTGTTCTCCTGCTACCAGTTATTACCCTGACCTCAGCCTGGTAGATACCAGGTAACACTGACCAACTGTTCTCCTGCTACCAGTTATTACCCTGACCTCAGCCTCCTGGATACCAGGTAACACTGACCAACTGTTCTCCTGCTACCAGTTATAACCCTGACCTCAGCCTGGTAGATACCAGGTAACACTGACCAACTGTTCTCCTGCTACCAGTTATTACCCTGACCTCAGCCTGGTAGATACCAGGTAACACTGATCAACTGTTCTCCTGCTACCAGCTATTACCCTGACCTCAGCCTGGTAGATACCAGGTAAGACTGACCAACTGTTCTCCTGCTACCAGTTATCACCCTGACCTCAGCCTGGTAGATACCAGGTAACACTGACCAACTGTTCTCCTGTTGCCAGTTATTACCCTGACCTCAGCCTGGTAGATACCAGGTAACACTGACCAACCGTTCTCCTGCTACCAGTTATTACCCTGACCTCAGCCTGGTAGATACCAGGTAACACTGACCAACTGTTCTCCTGCTACCAGTTATTACCCTGACCTCAGCCTGGTAGATACCAGGTAACACTGACCAACTGTTCTCCTGCTACCAGCTATTACCCTGACCTCAGCCTGGTAGATACCAGGTAACACTGACCAACTGTTCTCCTGCTACCAGTTATTACCCTGACCTCAGCCTGGTAGATACCAGGTAACACTGACCAACTGTTCTCCTGCTACCAGCTTTACCCTGACCTCAGCCTGGTAGATACCAGGTAACACTGACCAACTGTTCTCCTGCTACCAGTTATTACCCTGACCTCAGCCTGGTAGATACCACGTAACACTGACCAACTGTTCTCCTGCTACCAGTTATTACCCTGACCTCAGCCTGGTAGATACCAGGTAACACTGACCAACTGTTCTCCTGCTACCAGCTATTACCCTGACCTCAGCCTGGTAGATACCAGGTAACTCTGACCAACTGTTCTCCTGCTACCAGTTATTACCCTGACCTCATCCTCCAGGATACCAGGTAACACTGACCAACTGTTCTCCTGCTACCAGTTATTACCCTGACCTCAGCCTCCTGGATACCAGGTAACACTGACCAACTGTTCTCCTGCTACCAGTTATTACCCTGAGCTCAGCCTGGTAGATACCAGGTAACACTGACCAACTGTTCTCCTTCTACCAGTTATTACCCTGACCTCAGCCTCCTGGATACCAGGTAACACTGACCAACTGTTCTCCTGCTACCAGTTATTACCCTGACCTCAGCCTGGTAGATACCAGGTAACACTGACCAACTGTTCTCCTGCTACCAGTTATTACCCTGACCTCAGCCTGGTAGATACCAGGTAACACTGACCAACTGTTCTCCTGCTACCAGTTATTACCCTGACCTCAGCCTGGTAGATACCAGGTAACACTGACCAACTGTTCTCCTGCTACCAGTTATCACCCTGACCTCAGCCTGGTAGATACCAGGTAACACTGACCAACTGTTCTCCTGCTACCAGTTTTTACCCTGACCTCAGCCTGGTAGATACCAGGTAACACTGACCAACTGTTCTCCTGCTACCAGCTATTACCCTGACCTCAGCCTGGTAGATACCAGGTAACCCTGACCAACTGTTCTCCTGCTACCAGTTATCACCCTGACCTCAGCATGGTAGATACCAGGTAACACTGACCAACTGTTCTCTTGCTACCAGCTATTACCCTGACCTCAGCCTGGTAGATACCAGGTAACTCTGACCAACTGTTCTCCTGCTACCAGTTATTACCCTGACCTCAGCCTGGTAGATACCAGGTAACACTGACCAACTGTTCTCCTGCTACCAGTTATTACCATGACCTCAGCCTGGTAGATACCAGGGAACACTGACCAACTCTTCTCCTGCTACCAGTTATTACCCTGACCTCAGCCTCCTGGATACCAGGTAACACTGACCAACTGTTCTCCTGCTACCAGTTATTACCCTGACCTCAGCCTGGTAGATACCAGGTAACACTGACAAACTGTTCTCCTGCTACCAGTTATTACCCTGACCTCAGCCTGGTAGATACCAGGTAACACTGACCAACTGTTCTCCTGCTACCAGCTATTACCCTGACCTCAGCCTGGTAGATACCAGGTAACACTGACCAACTGTTCTCCTGCTACCAGTTATCACCCTGACCTCAGCCTGGTAGATACCAGGTAACACTGACCAACTGTTCTCCTGCTACCAGTTATTACCCTGACCTCAGCCTGGTAGATACCAGGTAACACTGACCAACTGTTCTCCTGCTACCAGTTATTACCCTGACCTCAGCCTGGTAGATACCAGGTAACACTGACCAACTGTTCTCCTGCTACCAGTTATTACCCTGACCTCAGCCTGGTAGATACCAGGTAACACTGACCAACTGTTCTCCTGCTACCAGCTATTACCCTGACCTCAGCCTGGTAGATACCAGGTAACACTGACCAACTGTTCTCCTGCTACCAGTTATTACCCTGACCTCAGCCTGGTAGATACCAGGTAACACTGACCAACTGTTCTCCTGCTACCAGCTATTACCCTGACCTCAGCCTGGTAGATACCAGGTAACACTGACCAACTGTTCTCCTGCTACCAGTTATTACCCTGACCTCAGCCTGGTAGATACCAGGTAACACTGACCAACTGTTCTCCTGCTACCAGTTATTACCCTGACCTCAGCCTGGTAGATACCAGGTAACACTGACCAACTGTTCTCCTGCTACCAGCTATTACCCTGACCTCAGCCTGGTAGATACCAGGTAACACTGACCAACTGTTCTCCTGCTACCAGTTATTACCCTGACCTCAGCCTCCTGGATACCAGGTAACACTGACCAACTGTTCTCCTGCTACCAGTTATTACCCTGACCTCAGCCTGGTAGATACCAGGTAACACTGACCAACTGTTCTCCTGCTACCAGTTATTACCCTGACCTCAGCCTCCTGGATACCAGGTAACACTGACCAACTGTTCTCCTGCTACCAGTTATTACCCTGACCTCAGCCTGGTAGATACCAGGTAACACTGACCAACTGTTCTCCTGCTACCAGCTATTACCCTGACCTCAGCCTCCTGGATACCAGGTAACACTGACCAACTGTTCTCCTGCTACCAGTTATTACCCTGACCTCAGCCTCCTGGATACCAGGTAGCACTGACCAACTGTTCTCCTGCTACCAGTTATTACCCTGACCTCAGCCTGGTAGATACCAGGTAACACTGACCAACTGTTCTCCTGCTACCAGCTATCACCCTGACCTCAGCCTGGTAGATACCAGGTAACACTGACCAACTGTTCTCCTGCTACCAGTTATCACCCTGACCTCAGCCTGGTAGATACCAGGTAACACTGACCAACTGTTCTCCTGCTACCAGCTATTACCCTGACCTCAGCCTGGTAGATACCAGGTAACACTGACCAACTGTTCTCCTGCTACCAGTTATTACCCTGACCTCAGCCTGGTAGATACTAGGTAACACTGACCAACTGTTCTCCTGCTACCAGTTATTACCCTGACCTCAGCCTCCTGGTAACAGACTCTCACACGGTTTTCTTCAAACACTTCATTCAATCAGATCCTCCCTCCCTGTAGTGTCTCAGTGCCGGTGTCGTGGGTGCAGTTTTCGGAGGACATCATTGGGAAGTCGGCGTCGGAGCGGCTAGCCACACGGGAAGTAACGGAGCTGGCGGAAGGAACCCTGGTTGCCACGGCGAGAGACATGTGGTCTCAGTACAACCGTGTCAACGCCGCCTTCACACTCCGTGTCGACCAGACCACACACGCTAGGAACACGCTACAGCAGCACCTGGCCAAGGTGGGGGGGTCTGTATGTGTATTTTTGTCATTGTTTTGTGTGACCTGTGTGTGTCTATGTGTGTGTGTTCTTTGTGTGTCCACGTGTGTTTTTGTGCTGACCCCCCCCCCTCCCTCTCCATCTCTCTCCAGACCCTGCAGGAGATGCACCAGACGGAGCGTACCATCTCAGATTTGGAGGGGTCCATCTGGGCGAAGAGAGCCCCCCTCAGAGTGGCTCAGTCCAGGCTGGAGGAGCGCACCCATAGACCTAACATGGAGCTCTGCAGGGACCACCCACACACCAGGTAACACACACTCTCATGCTTACAAACATAGCATGTAGGCTAAGTGGCTAACGATATATTTATCTGTGTGCTTTTCTCTTTGTCTCTCAATTCAATTCAATTCAAGGGGTTTTATTGGCATGGGAAACATATGCTAACATTCCCAAAGCAAGTGAGGTAGATAATATACAAAAAATAAATAAACAATAAAAATGAACAGTAACCTTTACACTCACAGAAGTTCCAAAAGAATAAAGACATTTGAAATGTCATATTATGTCTATATACTGTCTCCGTCTCTCTCTGTCTCTTTCTTTCTCTCTCTGTCTCTTTCTTTCTCTCTCTGTCTCTTTCTTTCTCTCTGTCTCTTTCTTTCTCTCTCTGTCTCTTTCTTTCTCTCTGTCTCTTTCTTTTTCTCTCTGTCTCTTTCTTTCTCTCTCTGTCTCTTTCTTTCTCTCTCTGTCTCTTTCTTTCTCTCTCTGTCTCTTTCTGTCTGTCTGTCTGTCTGTCTGTCTGTCTGTCTGTCTGTCTGTCTGTCTGTCTGTCTGTCTGTCTGTCTGTCTGTCTGTCTGTCTGTCTGTCTGTCTGTCTGTCTGTCTGTCTGTCTGTCTGTCTGTCTGTCTGTCTCTCTCCCTCTCTCTTTCGTATGTCTCTCTCTCTCTCTCTCCCTCTCTCTATTCCAGATTGCTGTCTGGTCTGGTCTCCAGGACACTGTTTTATCTCTAAGACAGAGGTTGTCTGAAGCCCAGGCTGCCCTGCAGCAGCTGGCTGACTGTAAGAGTGGTTTAGAACAGGAGCTTTACACTAAGACCCACTCCCTCTTTATTGACCAGGAGAGATGTCTAGGACTCCGCAAGACATACACCTCTACCTCTAGACTGGTGGGTTACACATAGACAAGACATACCCCTCTAGACTGGTGGGTTACACATAGACAAGACATACCCTTCTAGAGTGGTGGGTTACACATAGACAAGACATACCCTTCTAGAGTGGTGGGTTACACATAGACAAGACATACCCTTCTAGACTGGTGGGTTCCACATAGACAAGACATACCCCTCTAGACTGGTGGGTTCCACATAGACAAGACATAACCTTCTAGACTGGTGGGTTCCACATAGACAAGACATACCCCTCTAGACTGGTGGGTTCCACATAGACAAGACATACCCTTCTAGACCGGTGGGTTACACATAATCAAGACATACCCCTCTAGACTGGTGGGTTCCACATAGACAAGACATACCCTTCTAGACTGGTGGGTTACACATAGACAAGACATACCCCTCTAGACTGGTGGGTTACACATAGACAAGACATACCCCTCTAGACTGGTGGGTTACACATAGACAAGACATACCCCTCTAGACTGGTGGGTTCCACATAGACAAGACATACCCCTCTAGACTGGTGGGTTCCACATAGACAAGACATACCCCTCTAGACTGGTGGGTTACACATAGACAAGACATACCCCTCTAGACTGGTGGGTTCCACATAGACAAGACATACCCTTCCAGACTGGTGGGTTCCACATAGACAAGACATACCCTTCTAGACTGGTGGGTTCCACATAGACAAGACATACCCCTCTGGACTGGTGGGATCCACATAGACAAGACATATCCCTCTAGACTGGTGGGTTACACATAGACAAGACATACCCCTCTAGACTGGTGGGTTCCACATAGACAAGACATACCCCTCTAGACTGGTGTGTTACACATAGACAAGACATACCCCTCTACCCCTAGACTGGTGGGTTACACATAGACAAGACATACTCCTCTAGACTGGTGGCTTACACATAGACAAGACATACCCTTCTAGACTTGGTGGGTTCCACATAGACAAGACATACCCCTCTAGACTGGTGGCTTACACATAGACAAGACATACCCTTCTAGACTGGTGGGTTACACATAGACAAGACATACCCCTCTAGACTGGTGGGTTCCACATAGACAAGACATACCCCTCTAGACTGGTGGGTTACACATAGACAAGACATACCCCTCTAGACTGGTGGGTTCCACATAGACAAGACATACCCTTCCAGACTGGTGGGTTCCACATAGACAAGACATATTTTTCTAGACTGGTGGGTTCCACATAGACAAGACATACCCCTCTGGACTGGTGGGATCCACATAGACAAGACATATCCCTCTAGACTGGTGGGTTACACATAGACAAGACATACCCCTCTAGACTGGTGTGTTACACATAGACAAGACATACCCCTCTACCCCTAGACTGGTGGGTTACACATAGACAAGACATACTCCTCTAGACTGGTGGCTTACACATAGACAAGACATACCCTTCTAGACTTGGTGGGTTCCACATAGACAAGACATACCCCTCTAGACTGGTGGCTTACACATAGACAAGACATACCCTTCTAGACTGGTGGGTTACACATAGACAAGACATACCCCTCTAGACTGGTGGGTTACACATAGACAAGACATACCCCTCTAGACTGGTGGCTTACACATAGACAAGACATACCCTTCTAGACTGGTGGGTTACACATAGACAAGACATACCCCTCTAGACTGGTGGGTTCCACATAGACAAGACATACCCCTCTAGACTGGTGGGTTACACATAGACAAGACATACTCCTCTAGAATGGTGGGTTACACATAGACAAGACATACCCCTCTAGACTGTTGGGTCCCACATAGACAAGACATACCCCTCTAGACTGGTGGGTTACACATAGACAAGACATACCCCTCTAGACTGGTGGGTTCCACATAGACAAGACATACCCCTCTAGACTGGTGGGTTACACATAGACAAGACATACCCCTCTAGACTGGTGGGTTACACATAGACAAGACATACCCCTCTAGACTGGTGGGTTACACATAGACAAGACATACCCCTCTAGACTGGTGGGTTACACATAGACAAGACATACCCCTCTAGACTGGTGGGTTACACATAGACAAGACATACTCCTCTAGACTGGTGGGTTACACATAGACAAGACATACCCCTCTAGACTGGTGGGTTACACATAGACAAGACATACCCCTCTAGACTGGTGGGTTCCACATAGACAAGACATACCCCTCTACCCCTAGACTGGTGTGTTACACTTAGACAAGACATACCCCTCTAGACTGGTGGGTCCCACATAGACAAGACATACCCCTCTAGACTGGTGGGTTCCACATAGACAAGACATACCCCTCTAGACTGGTGGGTTCCACATAGACAAGACATACCCCTCTAGACTGGTGGGTTCCACATAGACAAGACATACCCCTCTAGACTGGTGGGTTACACATAGACAAGACATACCCCTCTAGACTGGTGGGTTACACATAGACAAGACATACCCCTCTAGACTGGTGGGTTACACATAGACAAGACATACCCCTCTAGACTGGTGGGTTACACATAGACAAGACATACCCCTCTAGACTGGTGGGTTCCACATAGACAAGACATACCCCTCTAGACTGGTGGGTTCCACATAGACAAGACATACCCCTCTACCCCTAGACTGGTGGGTTACACATAAACAAGACATACCCCTCTAGACTGGTGGGTCCCACATAGACAAGACATACCCCTCTAGACTGGTGGGTTCCACATAGACAAGACATACCCCTCTAGACTGGTGGGTTCCACATAGACAATACATACCCCTCTAGACTGGTGGGTTCCACATAGACAAGACATACACCTCTAGACTGGTGGGTTACACATAGACAATACATACCCCTCTAGACTGGTGGGTTCCACATAGACAAGACATACCCCTCTAGACTGGTGGGTTACACATAGACAAGACATACCCTTCTAGTCTGGTGGGTTCCACATAGACAAGACATACCCCTCTAGACTGGTGGGTTCCACATAGACAAGACATACCCCTCTAGACTGGTGGGTTCCACATAGACAAGACATACCCCTCTAGACTGGTGGGTTCCACATAGACAAGACATACCCCTCTAGACTGGTGGGTTACACATAGACAAGACATACCCCTCTAGACTGGTGGGTTCCACATAGACAAGACATACCCCTCTAAACTTGTGGGTTCCACACAGACAAGACATACTCCTCTAGACTGGTGGGTTACACATAGACAAGACATACCCCTCTAGACTGGTGGGTTACACATAGACAAGACATACCCCTCTAGACTGGTGGGTTCCACATAGACAAGACATACCCCTCTACCCCTAGACTGGTGGGTTATACATAGACAAGACATACCCCTCTAGACTGGTGGGTTCCACATAGACAAGACATACCCCTCTAGACTGGTGGGTTCCACATAGACAATACATACCCCTCTAGACTGGTGGGTTACACATAGACAAGACATACCCTTCTAGACTGGTGGGTTACACATAATCAAGACATACCCCTCTAGACTGGTGGGTTACACATAGACAAGACATACCCCTCTACCCCTAGACTGGTGGGCTCCACTTAGACAAGACATACCCTTCTAGACTGGTGGGTTACACATAGACAAGGCATAAACAGACACACAGAGACAGATTGAAGGTCCTCTCTCTTCTCTTCTGTGATTATGTTCAATAAAGGTGTCTAAGTCATATCTGGTGTCCCAGTCTCTTCTGTCGTTTATATCTGGTGTCCCATTCTAAGCCAGATCTGGTGTCCCATTCTAAGCCAGATCTGGTGTCCCATTCTAAGCCAGATCTGTTGTCCCATTCTAAGCCAGATCTGGTGTCCCATTCTCTTCTGTCATTTATATCTGGTGTCCCATTCTAAGCCAGATCTGGTGTCCCATTCTAAGCCAGATCTGGTGTCCCATTCTAAGCCAGATATGTTGTCCCATTCTAAGCCAGATCTGGTGTCCCATTCTCTTCTGTCATTTATATCTGGTGTCCCATTCTCAGCCAGATCTGGTGTCCCAGTGAAAACCAGATCTGGTGTCCCAGTGAAACCAGATCTGGTCTCCCAGTGTAAACTCGATCTATTGTCCCAATCTAAGCCAGATCTCGTGTCCCAGTCTAAGTCAGATATGGTGTCCTAGTCTAACCCAGATCTGGTGTCTCAGTGTAAACCAGATCCGGTGTCCCTGTGTAAACTAGATATATTGTCCCAATCTAAGCTAGATCTGGTGTCCCAGTCTAAACCAGATCTGGTGTCCCAGTCACTTCTGTCATTGTATTATTGTTAGTTCATCTAGTTAGTTCATCTGCTCCATACTGGTTGGAAATAGCTAACAGTTTAAATAGTAACAGTTTAAATAGTAACAGTCTAAATAGGAACAGTCTAATTAGTAACAGTCTAAATAGTAACAGTTTAAATAGTAACAGTCTAAATAGTAACAGTCTAAATAGTAACAGTCGAAGGCTTTGTCACTAAATGCCACCCTAGTGCCTACATAGACCCTCTGGTCTATACTAGTGATCTACTGTCTACCCTCTGGTCTATACTAGTGATCTACTGTCTACCCTCTGGTCTATACTAGTGATCTACTGTCTACCCTCTGGTTAATACCTTGGGTTGTGCCGTGGCGGAGATCTTTGTGGGCTATACTCGGCCTTGTCTTAGGACGGTAAATTGGTAGTTGGAGACATCCCTCTAGTGGTGTGGGGGCTGTGCTTTGGCAAAGTGGGTGGGGTTATATCCTGCCTGTTTGGCCCTGTCCGGGGGTATCATCGGATGGGGCCACAGTGTCTTCTGATCCCTCCTGTCTCAGCCTCCAGTATTTATGCTGCAGTAGTTTATGTGTCGGGGGGCTAGGGTCAGTCTGTTACATCTGGAGTATTTCTCTTGTCTTATCCGGTGTCCTGTGTGAATTTAAATATGCTCTCTCTAATTCTCTTTCTCTCTTTCTTTCTTTCTCTCGGAGGACCTGAGCCCTAGGACCATGCCTCAGGACTACCTGGCATGATGACTCCTTGCTGTTCCCAGTCCACCTGGCCGTGCTAGTGCTCCAGTTTCAACTGTTCTGCCTGCGGCTATGGAACCCTGACCTGTTCACCGGACGTGCTTGTTGCACCCGCGACAACTACTATGATTATTATTATTTGACCATGCTGGTCATTTATAAACATTTTAACATCTTGACCATGTTCTGTTATAATGTCCACCCGGCACAGCCAGAAGAGGACTGGCCACCCCTCATAGCCTGGTTCCTCTCTAGGTTTCTTCCTAGGTTTTTGGCCTTTCTAGGGAGTTTTTCCTAGGGAGTTTTTCCTAGCCACCGTGCTTCTTTCACATGCATTGCTTGCTGTTTGGGGTTTTAGGCTGGGTTTCTGTACAGCACTTTGAGATATCAGTTGATGTACGAAGGGCTATATAAATACATTTGATTTGATTTAATACTAGTGATCTACTGTCTACCCTCTGGTCTATAATAGTGATCTACTGTCTACCCTCTGGTTAATACTAGTGATCTACTGTCTACCCTCTGGTCTATACTAGTGATCTACTGTCTACCCTCTGGTCTATACTTGTGATCTACTGTCTACCCTCTGGTCTATACTAGTGATCTACTGTCTACCCTCTGGTTAATACTAGTGAACTACTGTCTACCCTCTGGTCTATACTAGTGATCTACTGTCTACCCTCTTGTCTATACTAGTGATCTACTGTCTTCCCTCTGGTCTATACTAGTGATCTACTGTCTACCCTCTGGTTAATACTAGTGATCAACTGTCTACCCTCTGGTCTATACTAGTGATCTACTGTCTTCCCTCTGGTCTATACTAGTGATCCACTGTCTACCCTCTGGTTAATACTAGTGATCTACTGTCTACCCTCTGGTCTATACTAGTGATCTACTGTCTACCCTCTGGTTAATACTAGTGATCTACTGTCTACCCTCTGGTCTATACTAGTGATCTACTGTCTACCCTCTGGTTAATACTAGTGATCTACTGTCTACCCTCTGGTTAATACTAGTGATCTACTGTCTACCCTCTGGTCTATACTAGTGATCTACTGTCTACCCTCTGGTTAATACTAGTGATCTACTGTCTACCCTCTGGTCTATACTAGTGATCTACTGTCTACCCTCTGGTTAATACTACATAGTGATCTACTGTCTACCCTCTGGTCTATACTAGTGATCTACTGTCTACCCTCTGGTTAATACTAGTGATCTACTGTCTACCCTCTGGTCTATACTAGTGATCTACTGTCTACCCTCTGGTTAATACTAGTGATCTACTGTCTACCCTCTGGTTAATACTAGTGATCTACTGTCTACCCTCTGGTCTATACTAGTGATCTACTGTCTACCCTCTGGTTAATACTAGTGATCTACTGTCTACCCTCTGGTCTATACTAGTGATCTACTGTCTACCATCTGGTTAATAGTAGTGATCTACTGTCTACCCTCTGGTCTATACTAGTGATCTACTGTCTACCCTCTGGTCTATACTAGTGATCTACTGTCTACCCTCTGGTTAATACTAGTGATCTACTGTCTACCCTCTGGTCTCTGCTTGTGATCTACTGTCTACCCTCTGGTCTATACTAGTGATCTACTGTCTACCCTTTTGTCTATACTAGTGATCTACTGTCTACCCTCTGGTTAATACTAGTGATCTACTGTCTACCCTCTGAATAAAACTAGTGATCTACTGTCTACCCTCTGGTCTATACTAGTGATCTACTGTCTTCCCTCTGGTCTATACTAGTGATCTACTGTCTACCCTCTGGTTAATACTAGTGATCTACTGTCTACCCTCTGGTCTATACTAGTGATCTACTGTCTACCCTCTGGTTAATACTAGTGATCTACTTTCTACCCTCTGGTCTATACTAGTGATCTACTGTCTACCCTCTTGTCTATACTAGTGATCTACTGTCTTCCCTCTGGTCTATACTAGTGATCTACTGTCTACCCTCTGGTCTATACTAGTGATCTACTGTCTACCCTCTGGTCTATACTAGTGATCTACTGTCTACCCTCTGGTTAATACTAGTGATCTACTGTCTACCCTCTGGTTAATACTACATAGTATTATGTTGGGAAGAGGGTGTGTTATTCAGGGAATAGGGTGTATTATGTAGGGAATAGGGTGTATTATGTATGGCATAGGGTGTATTATGTAGGGAATAGGGTGTATTATGTAGGAAATAGAGTGCATTATGTAGGGAATAGGGTGTATTATGTAAGGAATAGGGTGCATTATGTAGGGAATAGGGTGTATTATGTAGGGAATAGGGTGCATTATGTAGGGAATAGGGTGTATTATGTAGGGAAAGTCATGCACTATGTAGGTAACAGGGTGTATTATGTAGGGAATAGGGTGTGTTATGTAGGGAATAGGGTGCATTATGTAGGGAATAGGGTGTATTATGTAAGGAATAGGGTGCATTATGTAGGGAATAGGGTAGATTATGTAGGGAATAGGGTGTATTATGTAGGGAATAGGTAGGGAATAGGGTGTATTATGTAGGGAATAGGGTGCATTATGTAGGGAATAGGGTGTATTATGTAAGGAATAGGGTGTATTATGTAAGGAATAGGGTGTATTATGTAGGGAATAGGGTGTATTATGTAGGGAATAGGGTGTATTATGTAGGGAATAGGGTGTATTATGTAGGGAAAGTCATGCACTATGTAGGTAACAGGGTGTGTTATTTAGGGAATAGGGTGTGTTATTTAGGGAATAGGGTGTGTTATGTAGGGAATAGGGTGTATTACGTAGGGAATAGGGTGCATTATGTAGGGAATATGGTGTATTATGTAGGGAATAGGGTGCACTATGTAGGGAACAGGGTGTATTATGTAGGGAATAGGGTGCATTACGTAGGGAATAGGGTGCATTACGTAGGGAATAGGGTGTATTTTGTAGGGCATAGGGTGCATTATGTAGGGAATAGGGTGCATTATGTAGGGAAGAGGGTGTATTATGTATGGAATTGGATGTATTATGTAGGGAATAAGGTGTGTTATTTAGGGATTAGGGTGTATTATGTAGGGAATAGGGTGTATTATGTAGGGAATAGGATGTATTATGTAGGGAAAGTCATGCACTATTTAGGGAATAGAGTGTATTATGTGGGGAATAGGGTGCACTATGTAGGTAATAGGGTGTATTATGTAGGGAATAGGGTGTATTATGTAGGGAATAGGGTGTATTATATATGGAATAGGGTGTATTATGTAGGGCATAGGGTGCATTATGTAGGGAATAGGGTGCATTATGTAGGGAAGAGGGTGTATTATGTATGGAATTGGATGTATTATGTAGGGAATAAGGTGTGTTATTTAGGGATTAGGGTGTATTATGTAGGGAATAGGGTGTATTATGTAGGGAATAGGATGTATTATGTAGGGAAAGTCATGCACTATTTAGGGAATAGAGTGTATTATGTGGGGAATAGGGTGCACTATGTAGGTAATAGGGTGTATTATGTAGGGAATAGGGTGTATTATGTAGGGAATAGGGTGTATTATATATGGAATAGGGTGTATTATGTAGGGAATAGGGTGTATTATGTAGGGAATAGGGTGTATTATGTAGGGAATAGGGTGCATTATGTAGGGAATAGGGTGAATTATGTATGGAATAGGGTGTATTATGTAGGGAATAGGGTGCATTATGTAGGGAATAGGGTGCATTATGTAGGGAATAGGGTGCATTATGTAGGGAATAGGGTGTGTTATGTAGGGAATAGGGTGCGTTATGTAGGGAATCGGGTGTATTATATAGGGAATAGGGTGTGTTATGTAGGGAATAGGGTGTGTTATGTAGGGAATAGGGTGCATTATGTAGGGAAAGTCGTGCACTAACAGCCTGGTCTCATCCTAAGACTTTGCCCAGGGCTGCTGTCCCTGGTGATGAACAGCCTGGTCCTATGTAGCTCAGTTGTTCGAGCATGGCTGTAAACGCCAAGGTTGTGGGTTCGATTCCCACATGCGACCAGTAAGGAAAAAAAGTATTAAAATGTATGCACTCACTACTGTAAGTCGCTCTGGATAAGAGCATCCGTGAAATGATGTATAAAATGTTTGAAAAAAAAATATCAAATGGTAACCAGATCCTTGTCTATTCCGATGTAGTCTCTCCTCTGGTGGTAAGCAGATAGAAACCAGAGTGTGTCCATGGTAGTGAACAGGACTTCCTGTTAATCTACTACTGGTTGTAAATTGGCGACTTACTTACTCACTACATGGAGGGCTAGTGTTGTGAATGGTGCGCTAGCGTTAGCGTCTCTAAGGGTTTGGGCTTTGGGTGGGCTAGCGTTAGCGTCTCTAAGGGTTTGTGAATGGTGGGCTAGCGTTAGCGTCTCTAAGGGTTTGGGCTTTGGGTGGGCTAGCGTTAGCGTCTCTAAGGGTTTGTGAATGGTGGGCTAGCGTTAGCGTCTCTAAGGGTTTGTGAATGGTGGGCTAGCGTTAGCGTCTCTAATGGTTTGTGAATGGGGGGCTAGTACAGCTTACATAATAATGTGAAGCTCTGCCATAACAAAAGTGGTGACACTCCAAAAACACTGTTTCCATGGAGACAAAAATTGCCCACATAATTTTTAGTTGGAGGCCTTGTGTAATATCTCTCTCTTCCATCTCTCTTCCTCTCTCTCTCTCTCTCTCTCTCTCTCTCCTGTATTCTTTCTCTTCCTCTTCCTCTCTCTCTCTGTTACTCTTGATCGCTCTCTTCTTCTATACCTCTCCTCCTCTGTCTCTCTTTTTTTGAACAGCTCCCTCCCTCCCTTCCTCTCTCTCTCCCTCCCTTCCTCTCTCCCTCCCTCCCTTCCTCTCTCCCTCCCTCCCTTCCTCTCTCCCTCCCTCCCTTCCTCTCTCTCTCTCTCCCTCCCTTCCTCTCTCCCTCCCTTCCTCTCTCCCTCCCTCCCTTCCTCTCTCCCTCCCTCCCTTCCTCTCTCCCTCCCTCCCTTCCTCTCTCCCTCCCTCCCTTCCTCTCTCCCTCCCTCCCTTCCTCTCTCTCTCCCTCCCTTCCTCTCTCCCTCCCTCCCTTCCTCTCTCCCTCCCTCCCTTCCTCTCTCCCTCCCTTCCTCTCTCCCTCCCTCTCGCTGTGTTTGTTGGTCTGCCTTCCTGCTGTTATCGTAGTGGGAGTTGATTGAAATTGAAGTATTTTCAATTTTTCTGACAGAATAGCAAAGTACCTGGCTTTGTTTAAGGATCATTACTCCTTTATTCTCTCTCTCACACACACACTCTCTCTCTCTCTCTCTCTCTCTCTCACTCTCTCTCTCTCTCTCTCTCACTCACTCACTCACTCACTCACTCACTCACTCACTCACTCACTCACTCACTCACTCACTCACTCTCTCACTCACTCACTCACTCACTCACTCACTCACTCACTCACTCACTCACTCACTCACTCACTCACTCACTCACTCACTCACTCACTCACTCACTCACTCACACACACTCTCTCTCTCTCTCTCTCTCTCTCTCCCTCACTCACACACTCTCTCTCTCTGTCTCTCTCTCTCTCTCTCACACACACACACACACTCTCTCTCACACACACACTCTCTCTCTCTCTGACATGAATCAGTTATATCCAGGGATTCTTCAGAATCAGACTATCATCTTTGGGGTTTAGCTGTCTTTCCCAGAATGTTCAAATTAAATGATGTTGTTAATGTTGTATGAGTTGTGCCTTCTTTACCGTGAGTGTGCGTGTGTGTGTGTGTGTGTGTGTGTGTGTGTGTGTGTGTGTGTGTGTGTGTGTGTGTGTGTGTGTGTGTGTGTGTGTGTGTGTGTGTGTGTGTGTGTGTGTGTGTGGGTAAACAGATCTAGAGTTGTGTGTGTCATGGGTCCGCAGATCCTCAAAAGGTTCTACAGCTGCACCATCGAGAGCATCCTGACCGGTTGCATCACCGCCTGGTATGGAAACTGCTCGGCATCTGACCGTAAGGCGCAACAGAGGGTAGTGAGAATGGCCTCTGTATCTCCCTTTTTCTCTCCTCTACTCTCTTTCAATTCAATTTCAATTTAAGGGGCTTCATTGGCATGTGAAACATATGTTTACATTGCCGAATCAAGTGAAATAAATAATAAACACAAGTGACATAAACGATAAAAATTAACAGTAAACATTACACTCACAAAAGTTCCAAAAGAATAAAGACATTTCTCCCTCCCTCCCTCCCTCCCCTCCCTCCCTCCCTCCCTCCCTCCCTCCCTCCCTCCCTCCCTCCCTCCCTCCCTCCCTCCCTCCCTCTCTCTCTCTCTCTCTCTCCCCACCCTCTCTCTCTCTCTCTCCGCTCTCTCTCTCTCTCTCTCTTCTATCTGAGTATAGACTTTCCAGGGATAGTGTGCAGCTCTTTCTCTCCCTCCCCCCTCTCTCTCTCTCGCTCTCTCCCTCTCTATCTCCCTCCCCACCCTCTCTCGCTCTCTCCCTCTCTATCTCCCTCCCTCCCCTCTCTCTCCCTCTCTCTCCTTCCCCCCACCCCCCTCTCTCTCTCTCTCTCTCTCTATCTCCCTCCCGCCCTCTCGTCCTCTCTCTCTCTCTCTCTTTCTGTCTCTCTCTTCTATCTGAGTAAAGACTTTACAGGGATAGTGTGCAGCTCTCTGTCTCCTGTAAAGCGCATTAAACCTCCGGGGCCTAATACCCTTATTAAAGACTTCAGTTACAGGATGGCTCCCAAATGGGCACCGATAGAGCTCTAGTCAAATGTAGCACACTCAATTGGGAATAGGGCTCTGGTCTAAAGTAGTGCACTATATAGGGAATAGGGCTCTAGTCTATAGTAGTGCACTATATAGAGACGCTGCTGGTCCCTCATCACTGACACCTAGTATGTAGTCTATTACTGTGATAACTGTTGCTATGACTCTAGGGAACCTAGTATGTAGTCTATTACTGTGGTAACTGTTGCTATGACTCTAGGGAACCTAGTATGTAGTCTATTACTGTGATAACTGTTGCTATGACTCTAGGGAACCTAGTATGTAGTCTATTACTGTGATAACTGTTGCTATGACTCTAGGGAACCTAGTATGTAGTCTATTACTGTGATAACTGTTGCTATGACTCTAGGGAACCTAGTATGTAGTCTATTACTGTGATAACTGTTGCTATGACTCTAGGGAACCTAGTATGTAGTCTATTACTGTGGTAACTGTTGCTATGACTCTAGGGAACCTAGTATGTAGTCTATTACTGTGGTAACTGTTGCTATGACTCTAGGGAACCTAGTAGGTAGTCTATTACTGTGGTAACTGTTGCTATGACTCTAGAGAACCTAGTAGGTAGTCTATTACTGTGGTAACTGTTGCTATGACTATTCCATTCCATTCTACTCTGTTCTATTCTGTTCTACTCTGCTCTGGTCTCTTCTATTCTATTCTGCTCTGTTCTGTTCTGTTCTATTCTGCTCTGTTCTGTTCTATTCTGCTCTGTTCTGTTCTACTCTGCTCTGATCTGTTCTATTCTATTCTGCTCTGTTCTATTCTGTTCTGCTCTGTTCTATTCTGTTATATTATATTCTGTTATATTCTGTTCTGTTCTATTCTTGTCACGTCCTGACCGGTAAAAGGGATTATTTGTTATTGTAGTTGGTCAGGGTGTGGCAGGAGGTGTTTGTTTTGTGTGTTTTGTGGTTTTGATGTATGTTCTATATTTTCTATTTCTATGTTTATTCTAGGTTTCTCTTTCTATGTTGTGTTTTTTTCAATGACCTCCAATTAGAGGCAGCTGGTGGTTGTTGCCTCTAATTGGAGGCCATATTTAGTGTGTTCGTTTTCACTTGTGTTTGTGGGTGGTTGTTTCCGGTTTAGTCTGTGCACCTTACTGGACTGTTATCGTCGTTATTTTGTTTAAGTGTGTTACCTTCTATAAATACGAAGATGAGCAATATACCCGCTGCATATTGGTCCGATGATTTCTCCTCTTCAGACGACGAAGATTATGACAATTCTATTCTGCTCTGTTCTATTCTATTCTGTTCTGTTCTATTCTGCTCTGTTCTATTCTATTCTGTTCTGTTCTGTTGTGCTCTGTTCTATTCTGTTCTGTTCTATTCTGCTCTGTTCTATTCTGTTCTGTTGTGCTCTGTTCTATTCTATTCTGTTCTGTTCTATTCTGTTCTGCTCTGTTCTGTTCTATTCTATTCTGTCCTATTCTATCCTATTTTATTGTGTTCTGTTCTATTCTATTCTGTTCTGTTCAGTTCTATTCTGTTCTATTCTGTTCTGCTCTGTTCTATTCTGCTCTGTTCTATTCTGCTCTGTTCTATTCTGCTCTGTTCTATTCTGCTCTGTTCTGTTCTATTCTGCTCTGTTCTGTTCTATTCTGCTCTGTTCTGTTCTATTCTGCTCTGTTCTGTTCTGCTCTGTTCTGTTCTATTCTGCTCTGTTCTATTCTGCTCTGTTCTGTTCTATTCTGCTCTGTTCTGTTCTGTTATGTTCTATTCTGTTCTATTCTGCTCTGTTCTATTCTGCTCTGTTCTGTTCTATTCTGCTCTGTTCTGTTCTGTTCTGTTATGTTCTATTCTGTTCTATTCTGCTCTATTCTATTCTGCTCTGTTCTATTCTGCTCTGTTCTATTCTGCTCTGTTCTGTTCTATTCTGCTCTGTTCTGTTCTGTTCTGTTATGTTCTATTCTGTTCTATTCTGCTCTCTTCTATTCTGCTCGGTTCTGTTCTATTCTACTCTGTTCTATTCTGCTCTATTCTATTCTGCTCGGTTCTGTTCTATTCTACTCTGTTCTATTCTGCTCTGTTCTACTCTGCTCTGTTCTATTCTGCTCTGTTCTATTCTGCTCTGTTCTGTTCTGTTCTACTCTGCTCTGTTCTGTTCTATTCTGCTCTGTTATACTCTGCTCTGCACTGCTCTGTTCTACTCTACTCTGCTCTGTTCTATTCTGTTCTGCTCTTTTCTGTTCTACTCTGGCAGGAGAGGATATAAGGACAGACTCCTCAGCTGTGATGCAAAACACACACACACACACACACACACACACACACACACACACACACACACACACACACACACACACACACACACACACACACAGTAACGGGGCTCCCATCTACCCTCCCCATACTCGTTCAGTTTTGATCTGTTAATTCCGGTTAATTGAGTTGGTAATGCAGTGTTGACGATGTGCTAGGTTTTGCCGGTTAATTGAGTTGGTAATGCAATGCTTTACCATTATCACCCACCGCTTGAAGAAACTCGGGTGCAGCTAACAATGAACAATGTGTGTTTGTGTGTGTGTGCGTGCTTGCGTGCGCACACGCGCGCGTATCCACATGTATAGTCAATAACAGCTCAGCCGTGCGTAATTGAAAGATCGGTGTTATGATCTTTGGGCGCGCGGCTGGCAGATGATTTGACTGATAGTGAAAAGCTTATCGGTGGCGCGACATGCAACTACGGCACAGTGAACGGAGGGAGACAGAACAGCGGCAGAATAAACGACTTGTTTCACGGCGAGAAGGCTCCGAGAAACCTCCCGCCGGTTTATTGATGGTCATGTAGCCTTCCGTCTACATCCCAAACCCCCACAACACACAGGAAAGGACATCGTCATTAATATTGTGTCACATGCTGTTGTTTGTTTTTGGTCAAATCATATCTGCTCCTTTTTATTAGAGAGAGAGAAAGAGATTGAGGTAGAGAGAGGGAGGGAGAGAAAGAGAAATTGAGAGAGGGAGGGAGAGAGAAAAAGAGAGGGAGGGAGAGAGAGAAAGAGAAATTGAGAGAGGGAGCGAGAGAGAAAAAGAGAGGGAGGGAGAGGGACGGAAAGACAGTGAGGGAGAGAGGGAGGGAGAGAGGGGGAGGGAAAGAGGGTGTTGGAGAGAGAGAGGGGGGAGTGAGTGAGAGGGAGGGAAAGAGAGCGAGGGAGAGGAAGTGAAAGAGAGTGAGGAGGAGATAGGGAGGGAAAGGGAGAGAGGGAGGGAGGGAAGGGAGAGAGGGAGGGAGGGAAAGGGAGAGAGGGAGGGAAAGAGAGTGAGGGAGGGAGGAAAAGAGATGGAGGGAGAGAGAGGGAGGGAAAGAGATTGAGGGAGGGAGGGAGAGAGGGAGGGAAAGAGAGTGAGGGAGGGAGGGAGAGGGAGGGAAAGAGAGAGAGGGAGAGACGGATGGAGGGAGGGAGAGGAAAGAGGGAGGGAGGGAGGGAGAGAAACAGCTAAGTGCCTGTGATGTAGATGAATTGTAAGCTGAAGTTGGTTTTGAGGCGTGAAGAATTGCAAACCCGACCGCGTCATCAGATAGCTGTTGGCCGATATTCAATATGATATAACCGACCACACTAATAAAGAAATGACTCCCTTCCTTCTCCCTCACTCTCTCCCTCGCCCCCCCCTCTCTCTTCCATTCAAGAACACATATGTTTGTGTTAAATTAACGAGACTGATTTCTATAAACTACCTTGCGCAGCTCAGCGGAGCGTAGGCGGTTATCTCGAGCTGGGTAGAGAGCAGTGCTTTCTCACCGACCTGAAAAACCAACCGAGCCCACTCCAACTGAGATTTCTTCAAATCCTTTTTTTCCCAATGATGTTGGATTATATTAAACTATAACTAGCCATTGACACATATATAAGTTGACCGCATTGCTCACTTGTTGTTGTTGTTGTTGGTGAGTTTGGGAGTGATATATATGTGTGTGTGTGTGTGAATGTGAGTGTGTGCAACCTATGTGACGGAATCCCCGTCCAGTCTTTAAGGAGCGGAGAGAGAGATGGGGGGAGGTGCGTGGACCTGTCCTCTCTCACTGCGGAACCCCGCGCGGTGAGCTGCCTGCCTGGAGATTCCAACCTTCTTTTTGGATTCAAATTATTTTTTATTTTTTATTTTCTGTCAAACTGTCTGATGTGGTAATCGGGAACACTTACCGTGAGGAATTTACCGTTTATCCAGGGAAGAAAAACAGGTGGATTAAAAGTGTTCTTTTTTGGGGGGGGGCTTGATATCAACGGATGTGTTTGTGGATATGAGACGTTGTGGCTCCCTGGGCGCTCAGATGGAGTAGAAGGTTGCGATGTCCTCTCCAACTCGGCTTCTGGAGCGATGTGGCACAGAAATGAGGTGAGTGACAAGCTAGCTAGCTAACTAACGTTAACGATAAAACAGTAGTTTTTTTTATTTATCTCCTTTTAATCCATTACTATTTAGAGGGGAAACGAACCACATTCATGCGACACAACTGGACTACGCGCTGACAGAATGGTATGGTTTTAAAACCCACTTGTTCACTCCTAAAGTAGGCTAGAGCGTCTCTCTCCCCCTTCCTTCCTTCCTTCCCCTCAGCCCCTCAGCAGCCCCTCTCTGTAGGCTAGGCAGTACCCTAGGCTCTCTCCCCCTTCCTTCCTTCCTTCCTTCCCCTCGGCCCCTCAGCAGCCCCTCTCTGTAGGCTAGGCAGTACCCTAGGCTCTCTCCCCTTCCTTCCTTCCTTCCTTCCTTCCTTCCTTCCTTCCTTCCTTCCTTCCTTCCTTCCTTCCTTCCTTCCTTCCTTCCTTCCTTCCTTCCTTCCTTCCTTCCTTCCTTCCTTCCTTCCCCTCAGCCCCTCAGCAGCCCCTCTCTGTAGGCTAGGCAGTACCCTAGGCTCTCTCCCCCTTCCCTCCTTCCCCTCGGCCCCTCGGCAGCCCCTCTCTGTAGGCTAGGCAGTACCCTAGGCTCTCTCTCCCTTCCTTCCTTCCCCTCGGCCCCTCAGCAGCCCCTCTCTGTAGGCTAGGCAGTACCCTAGGCTCTCTCCCCCTTCCCTCCTTCCCCTCGGCCCCTCAGCAGCCCCTCTCTGTAGGCTAGGCAGTACCCCAGGCTCTCTCTCCCTGCCCACCAACCTGCGGAATGCCCTACATACCAACATGACAACTAGGCAGAACCCAGAAAACGGAGACGTCGTAAGAGGAATATTTAGTAGAGTTACCAGTGTCCCCGGGTCTACCTCCAACACCAATCAGACAGCAAGCTACATTAAAACACCTGGGTTACAGATGTCTGTTTATTTGACCTCCTTGTGTGAGAAGGAAGGGGATTCGTGTTTTAGTCGTGTGAAAGGGAAACACAGTCAGTTAGGAACCTATTCAGCCCTCCTACCTTCGACGCATTTTGCGTCCTCTGTTTGGAAACGGAGTCATTCAATCTGGAGAAAACTGGGTAGCCTTGTTTTGCGTCTGTCTTGGTAACATAACAACACGGAATTTCATACAAACACCACGGTGTAATTGACACTGTATAATGTCGTTATTCTTTTTTATCGGCAGACCAAGTTTGAACACTTTACTTGTTGGTTTGCTGACGCCGTGAGCTCCGGAGCTTCGCGTGGGGGCGGGCGGCTGCGGGGCCGTGTATCTATCGTTAAAGATGGTGACTGGGAGACCAAAGGGACATGCAGCCAGACCTCAGCCACACCAACTCTACCGCCACAGCTCCGCATGGTGACACTGAAGGTATGTCTGCCCTTCCGCCTGCCTGCTGCGGCCCTGAAACACAGGAGAGGGACGAGGACTGGATAGTGTGTGAGAGAGAGATAGTGTGTATGCGTGCGCGCTAGCGAGAGGAGAGGGCTGTATGTACGTGGCTCTGACTGTGTCCACCGCTAAGCGGAGCTGTTGTATAAACACTGTGTGTGTGTGTCAGCAGAGAGAGTTAGTGATGCTGCTGGCTGGCTGATGAGACAAATCATCATGAATTCACATCTAAAAATCCCAGCTTTCAGCTTTAGCGCAACCAAGTCACGTTGTAGAAACACATTCCTCCTCCCATCATCACCTCTCCTTCCTCCTCTCTTTTCCTCTCCTCTCCTCTCCTCTCCTCTCCTCTCCTCTCCTCTCCTCTCCTCTCCTCTCCTCTCCTCTCCTCTCCTCTCCTCTCTCCATCTCCTCTCTCCTCTCCTCTCCTCTCTCCATCTCCTCTCCTCTCTCCATCTCCTCTCCTCTCCTCTCTCC
Source organism: Salmo salar (assembly GCF_905237065.1). Lineage (NCBI taxonomy): Eukaryota > Metazoa > Chordata > Actinopteri > Salmoniformes > Salmonidae > Salmo > Salmo salar. The sequence continues at coordinate 4,389,402 of NC_059453.1, forward strand.
TCTCCTCTCCTCTCCTCTCCTCTCCTCTCCTCCTCTCTCCTCTCCTCTCCTTCTCTCTCCATCTCCTCTCCTCTCCTCTCTCTTCTCCTCTCCTCTCCTCTCCTCTCCTCTCCTCTCCTCTCCTCTCCTCCTCTCCTCTCCTCTCCTCTCCTCTCCTCTCCCTCTCCTCTCCTCTCCTCTCCTCTCCTCTCCTCTCCTCTCCTCTCCTCTCCTCTCCTCTCCTCTCCTCTCCTCTCCATCTCCTCTCCTCTCCTCTCCTCTCCTCTCCTCTCCTCTCCTCTCTCAGTGTATGTGTATATATGTGTAAGAGACAGAACATGGAGTGCATCCTGAGAGGTTAAACTCTATACACAACACACACTGTATTGTATGGTGTGTACAGTGCTTGACTTGAACTGAAATAGCTGCGGGTGATGTTTATATTTAGGTGCAGGAACTCCACAATATGTTTGAGCTAATATTTTGTAAGAGGTGTAGGAAGTCAAGCAGTAGAAACGTTGAGATGTCGGTATTCAGTTCTGGTGAGATCCTGCCTAAGTCAAGCACTACGCTTGTATGTAACAGCTGTATCCTATCAGCCTTGACAGGAGGTTAGAGGTTAGACTAGAGGTTAGACTGGGGTTAGACCAGAGGTTAGAGGTTAGACCAGAGGTTAGACCAGAGGTTAGAGGTTAGACCAGAGGTTAGACCAGAGGTTAGAAGTTAGACCAGAGGTTAGAAGTTAGACCAGAGGTTAGAAGTTAGACCAGAGGTTAGAGGTTAGAGCAGAGATTAGACAAGAGGTCAGAGGTTAGACCAGAGGTTAGACCAGAGGTTAGACCAGAGGTTAGACCAGAGATTAGACCAGAGATTAGACCAGAGGTTAGAGATTAGACCAGAGATTAGACAAGAGGTCAGAGGTTAGACCAGAGATTAGACCAGAGGTTAGACAGGGAATTAGTAGCTGGTTGAAATAGAACCTTTTACATCAGTGGTAGAAAACTAGATTCAGCCGTGGGCAGATTTTACATCAGGGGTAGAAAACTAGTTTCAGCCGTGGGCAGATTTTACATCAGGGGTAGAAAACTGGATTCAGCCGTGGGCAGATTTTACATCAGGGGTAGAAAACTAGATTCAGCCGTGGGCAGATTTTACATCAGGGGTAGAAAACTGGATTCAGCCGTGGGCAGATTTTACATCAGGGGTAGAAAACTAGATTCAGCCGTGGGCAGATTTTACATCAGGGGTAGAAAACTAGATTCAGCCGTGGGCAGATTTTACATCAGGGGTAGAAAACTAGATTCAGCCGTGGGCAGATTTTACATCAGGGGTAGAAAACTAGATTCAGCCGTGGGCAGATTTTACATCAGGGGTGGAAAACTAGATTCAGCCGTGGGCAGATTTTACATCAGGGGTGGAAAACTAGATTCAGCCGTGGGCAGATTTTACATCAGGGGTGGAAAACTAGTTTCAGCCGTGGGCAGATTTTACATCAGGGGTAGAAAACTAGATTCAGCCGTGGGCAGATTTTACATCAGGGGTAGAAAACTAGATTCAGCCGTGGGCAGATTTTACATCAGGGGTAGAAAACTAGATTCAGCCGTGGGCAGATTTTACATCAGGGGTAGAAAACTAGATTCAGCCGTCGGCAGATTTTACATCAGGGGTAGAAAACTAGATTCAGCCGTCGGCAGATTTTACATCAGGGGTAGAAAACTAGATTCAGCCGTGGGCAGATTTTACATCAGGGGTAGAAAACTAGGTTCAGCCGTGGGCAGATTTTACATCAGGGGTAGAAAACTGGATTCAGCCGTGGGCAGATTTTACATCAGGGGTAGAAAACTGGATTCAGCCGTGGGCAGATTTTACATCAGGGGTAGAAAACTGGATTCAGCCGTGGGCAGATTTTACATCAGGGGTAGAAAACTGGATTCAGCCGTGGGCAGATTTTACATCAGGGGTAGAAAACTAGATTCAGCCGTGGGCAGATTTTACATCAGGGGTAGAAAACTGGATTCAGCCGTGGGCAGATTTTTTGTCAGAGCGGATGGTCAGGGGGATGGAACTTAATTATAATAATTTGTACACAGCAAATTGACGCCCAAAAAGAGGTTCTATTTGAAAATAACAATAATTTCATCCCTTGATGACATCGAGACACCATCACATCACAGGTTTTTATGCCTGGGAAAACTTTACATTGTTTTTAAAGTATTTTATGACCCCAAACTAAAGTCCCGTGTTGCTGACCCCTGTCTTACACGTTGATTTAAACAGCTGGTCCATTCTCACTGCTCACGTCCTGTGTTGGTTGCTGTGTGTGTGTAGCTGTGTGTGTTTAGCTGTGTGTGTTTAGCTGTGTGTGTTTAGCTGTGTGTGTGTGCGTGTGTGTGTAGCTGTGTGTGTGTAGATACGTGTGTAGCTGTGTGTGTGTAGATATGTGTGTAGCTGTGTGTGTGTAAATATGTGTATAGCTGTGTGTGTGTAGATATGTGTATAGCTGTGTGTGTGTAGCTGTGTGTGTAGTCAAGCATTAAGAGTAAAACCTCTCCTCTCCTCTCCTCCCTCCCCTCACCCCTAACCCCTAACCAACCATGCCCTCCTGTCTCCTCTTCCACACACACACACACACACACACACACACACACACACACACACACACACACACACACACACACACACACACACACACACACACAACCCCAAAGTGGCAGAAGTGACTGTTTTGTAGCTTACGTATTTATGTGGAAAAAGCCACTAGGCTCTTTAACTAGCGGCTGCTCTGCTCTGGTTGGTGGGGGGGGGGGGACTGACTGGAGAACAGACTTGGTGTTTTCAGGAATAAAACACACACACACACACACACACACACACACACACACACACACACACACACACACACACACACACACACACACACACACAGAGGTATCATCATGCCCATTGAAACTAAACTGAGGAGCCACATTTATAATCTTAGTGAAATATACAAGACACGCAGAACATCACAAAGATATTGAATTAGCCGTCAGTTCCCTCTCATCACACTGAAACGGTGGTTCCTGTCTTCAGTGGTCCAATGCCAACGGAAGTTGTGGTTCATGTCTTCAGTGGTCCAATGCCAACGGAAGTTGTGGTTCATGTCTTCAGTGGTCCAATGCCAAGGGAAGTTGTGGTTCCTGTCTTCAGTGGTCCAATGCCAACTGAAGTTGTGGTTCATGTCTTCAGTGGTCCAATGCCAAGGGAAGTTGTGGTTCCTGTCTTCAGTGGTCCAATGCCAAGGGAAGTTGTGGTTCCTGTCTTCAGTGGTCCAATGCCAAGGGAAGTTGTGGTTCCTTTCTTCAGTGGTCCAATGCCAAGGGAAGTTGTGGTTCCTGTCTTCAGTGGTCCAATGCCAAGGGAAGATGTGGTTCATGTCTTCAGTGGTCCAATGCCAAGGGAAGATTTGGTTCCTGTCTTCAGTGGTCCAATGCCAAGGGAAGTTGTGGTTCCTGTCTTCAGTGGTCCAATGCCAAGGGAAGTTGTGGTTCCTGTCTTCAGTGGTCCAATGCCAAGGGAAGTTGTGGTTCATGTCTTCAGTGGTCCAATGCCAAGGGAAGTTGTGGTTCCTGTCTTCAGTGGTCCAATGCCAAGGGAAGTTGTGGTTCCTGTCTTCAGAGGTCCAATGCCAAGGGAAGTTGTGGTTCATGTCTTCAGTGGTCCAATACCAAGGGAAGATGTGGTTCCTGTCTTCAGTGGTCCAATGCCAAGAAAGTTGTGGTTCCTGTCTTCAGTGGTCCAATGCCAAGGGAAGTTGTGGTTCCTGTCTTCAGTGGTCCAATGCCAAGGGAAGATGTGGTTCCTGTCTTCAGTGGTCCAATGCCAAGGAAGTTGTGGTTCCTGTCTTCAGTGGTCCAATGCCAAGGAAGTTGTGGTTCATGTCTTCAGTGGTCCAATGCCAAGGGAAGTTGTGGTTCCTGTCTTCAGTGGTCCAATGCCAAGGAAGTTGTGGTTCCTGTCTTCAGTGGTCCAATGCCAAGGGAAGTTGTGGTTCATGTCTTCAGTGGTCCAATGCCAAGGGAAGTTGTGGTTCTTGTCTTCAGTGGTCCAATGCCAAGGGAAGTTGTGGTTCCTGTCTTCAGTGGTCCAATGCCAAGGAAGTTGTGGTTCCTGTCTTCAGTCGTCCAATGCCAAGGGAAGTTGTGGTTCCTGTCTTCAGTGGTCCAATGCCAAGGAAGTTGTGGTTCCTGTCTTCAGTCGTCCAATGCCAAGGGAAGTTGTGGTTCCTGTCTTCATTGGTCCAATGCCAAGGGAAGTTGTGGTTGTTAGGATTATTGGTTCCTGTGTTCAGTGTTAGCTCTCTGTACATCCAAGGGCCAGCCGTGCTGCCCTGTTCTGAGCCAATTGTAATTTTCCTAGGTCCCTCTTTGTGGCACCTGATCACACGCCTGAACAGTAGTCCATGTGGGACAAAACTAGGGCCTGTATGACCTACCTTGCTGTTATGATGGCAGAGCAGCGCTTTATTATGGACAGACCTCTCCCCATCTTAGCTACTGTTGAATCAATATGTTTTGACCATGACAGTTTAGTCACCTCAACTTGCTCAATTTCCACATTATTCATTACAAGATTTAGTTGAGGTTTAGGCTATTATCCTCAGTAATGTTCTGTTCAAGTTGTCAGACCCCTGTGGCTTGACATTGTTGATACACCCCAATATTTTTTTTTAACTATTCCACACTCACTTTTACAGAATTCAAAATTACAATGCTTTTCTTTCATAATTTGGTCAGATATACTTGGATGTGTAGTGTCAGCGTTTGTTGCTGGCATGTTATGCCTAAGTTTGCTAATCTTGCCAATTAAAAAAGCATTAAAGTAATTGGCAATATCAGTGGGTTTTGTGATGAATGAGCAATCTGATTCAATGAATGATGAAGCTGAATTTCATTTAAGGTCCTCCAAAGCTTTTTAATATCATTCTTTATATCATTTATCTTTGTTTCATAGTCACATGATTTCTCAATTTGCACTACCTTTTCCAATCGGTTGTGCAGCCAGACCTATTTGCCATTCCTTTTGCCTCATCCTTCTCAACCATAATTTTTTTTAAATTCCTCATCAATCCAAGGGGATTTAACAGTTTCTACAGTCATTTTCTTAATGGGTGCGTTCTCATTAGTAACTGGAATAAGCAATTTCATAAATGTGTCAAGTGCAGCATCTGGTTGCTCCTCATTAAACACCACAGACCAGCAAATATTCTTTACATCATCAACATACGAATTACTACAAAACTTATTGTATGACCTCTTAAACACTATATTAGGCCAAGTCTTTGGAACTTTGGTGTTCCTAGATATGGCTATTATATTGTGATCACTATATCCAATGGATTTGGATACTGCTTTAAAGCACATTTCTGCAGAATTAGTAAAGATGTGATCAATACATGTTGATGATTTAATTCCTGTGCTGTTTGTAACAACGCTGGTCTGTTGTCTGATAACCTGAACCGGCTTGCAGTTACTAGTTACAGGTTGAAGCTTTTTCTTGAGTGGGCAGCTTGTTGAAAGCCAGTCAATATTTAAATCACCCAGAAAATCTACTTCTCTGTTGATATCACATACATTATCAA